>NC_072732.1:199231875-199518778 GCF_026930045.1 Uloborus diversus | reverse complement strand
CAGCTTTTTCTTTATTTACGTGCCGTGAATTTTCAAGAACAGTTTGACCTTGGGAAGTGCTTAATGTAAGGCTCATAAACATAAATACCGATGAGTTATTTCCTGAGCTATTTGAGTAATAGTAAACGGATTTTATGGACACAAAACTTTTTTTTTTTTTTGTTACTAAGTAAAAACAATTTTTAAATAAAATAAAATAAAATAAAATAAAAAAAAGATGTATTCGCCACGATGCGGATTTTTTGATGAACACACAAGCAAATTTTCGAAAATTCCGGAAATCTGTTTATAAGGTTTTGACTCGATAAAAACTCTACAAAGGCGGATATTACTCCACTTTTCAACTTTAGTAAACAAAACTAAATATTATTACACGCAACTTTATTTTGAATATTTTATTTGAACACTTGAGATCAATGAAATAAACACAAATAAATTTGAGGTAATATAAGATCTAGGTGAGGCTGGCATATTATACCAGCCACTTTAACAACATCAATAGAAGGATTACCGTCAGATCTTGATGAGTTTTTGAACATAAGGTTGTAACTTGTTGAAAAAGAACACCTAAGGACACTATTAATGTCCATCCTCCCTGCTCGATACTTGGACTTTATGCTTGCTAGTTCTGAAAATGCAGGTTCACTGGAATATGTGGCCAAAATTGCACTAAACATTTTTTTTAATGGCAATAATGTCAAAAATATTCACATATGACCTCAAAATTGAGTAACTTTTGCTAATTTTACTTTTTTACTTTATTTTTGAATTACATTCACGGCTCCCTTAAAATTATTCTACGTCCCCCAAGCGTGACCAATTATTAGCTTATAACCAAATTACAGCTGGGGCTACCGTCCATTACTGTGAATGTTTTTGAGGACTTTTTTTGCTTAGAAAATCGTTTGCGCTTGTATTGTTACTATTATTATAAGTGTTATTTGCTTTTCAATTTCTTTCATAAATTTTAAACAATGCTTTGCCCCCCCCCCAAAAAAAAAAAAAACTAAAAGCATGGTGTATCTTAGCAAACAAAAGAACGGTTTCGATTTAGAACGCTTCTTTGGAAATAAGAACTGAACAAGTTGGTGGTTGCAACTTCTAATCACAAAACAAGGTTTGAAACATGTCTCCATTTACTAATCATTCCATTCTTTCCGAACGATAACATTTATCCATGTTCGGAACTTAATCGATTAGCCTTAACTACGCAAAACGTGACCTTTTAAAAATATATTGACGCATGTGACATTAATTATATTCAATCACTGGAGAACATTTTTGTACCATTAAAAGTGAGTGATATCTTTGAAAACTCAACCTTAATTCCATCGTGTCTGTAAGATAACAAGCTTCACCCTGATTATAATACGAGATAATTATGTTAATTTATTGTCAAAGGTCAATCATCGAAATCGTTATTCATAGCAGATCATTAACTTTCTTCGGACGATTAATCGCAGCTTTTGCAAAGGCGTGGTAATGAATTGACCGCTAGAGAAGGCAATGTCTTCAACATCGAATTGCCGTTTATTCGCCCACAGGTAGTCGAACCTACATCTTTTCCCATTCGAAAGGCCACACAAACAATGTGTGACGTAACAGGATGCGGAAATGAGCTACCATCTGTCTTATGGTCATTTATTTGTTTAGTTTTCTAGGCAGCATATCACACAAAGGTCAAAGGAAAATCGGTCTCACTTTTTATTTCTTTTTCATCAGAAAAGAGAAATGTATCAATGTAAAATTTAAAAGAATGCATGCTTAAATTATCCGTAAAAAGAGCTAGTTAAATTGTTTTACGATTCTACAAAGAGAAAAAGGTATCTAGTACTTTGATTCATATTTTAAAGAAATTTCCATAAGTATTTATCGCAAAAGTTTTTCGGCACCATCTCTCATTAGCTGAAAATTGAGATTCTACATGTTATCGAAATGTAAAAGTACCCAAACATACAAGATAAATAAATAACTTTTAGCTGAAAAGTAAAGTAAGAAATAACAACGTGAAAAGGCAGAATTGCAAAGTACTGCAGACACGTGTTTCGGCGTTACAAGGAACGCCTCTTTCAATGCAAAAAATAATGACGTTGTTATTTCTTACTTTACACAAACATATGTTCGAGAACTTTACTGTTCTGCTGAAAGGAATTATTAATAAAAGAAAGTATTAGAGCAATGATTGCGGTTTTTAGTCCGAGAAGTATCTTTCTGGAAAACAGAACTAAAGAATCGCTTTAAAATATTTTACAAATCCCTACTTAAAAGGAAGTTGCTGCAGAAAACTGGTAATGCTATTAAACTTTTTTTTATTAAGAGACATGTCATGTGTATTTAGTTTACATTTGTGTGAGTGTGTGTTGCCCAAATAATCCTTTTGTAATTGTTTGAAAGTATCCATTACCTTTAGTCACGCGTACAATGACCATCATAAAACCTTTAAAAAGAAAATTTCAAAGATATAAAACCGTTGCACAAATAACCAACAATTTTGTAGTAGTTTAGTTTTTTAATTTGTTTACTATTTTTTCATATTCAATCACTTTTTTTCATAATATTTTCCAAAGAAATTTACAGTTTAAACTGTGAAAATAGAACTTTGAACACACAGGTCAAAAATTCTAAGAGCATATATTGTGGAGAAATCTCGTTACTAAACAAATTTATGTCATTATATGACTCATTTTAGATCGAGAAAAAATTAAGAGTACGACCTTTTATTGTTTTAGTGTAAAAGAGAATAAAAAGCTGTATTTCAACCTACTATTTTTATGTATTTTGTATCAGAGATAACAAAAACATAAACGTATACGTAAGAGCACTTTGGAAGATTGAAGCAATAGTATTTAATTTCGTATTATTTAGTAGAGAATTAATGCGAAATTTCTGTTTTTACACACAGATTAAAAGTTTCCAATTCAAATTCAAGAGAAAACTCTTTTGCAGCCTACTTTTTCAGAATGTTGTCTCGTAAAGATTTCAGAAAAGTATTTGTAAAACGAGTTAGTTAACACAATAAATATTTAGACTTAAAATATAAAAAAAATACCAGATTGGGCAGTGGGCACCGTGTACTATTATGTTTATCATCATCCACGCCCACACAGAAATTTTTGAGAGCATTAACAAAACGAAACTAGACGTTTTTACTTTACGAATGCAGCTTAGTCCTTAACATTCATTTTTGTTTTAATTTACTTTTTAGTTAATTTTGAGCAGGAGTTCTAAGCGGGCAGAGTCGAAATATCTTATAACTCTTAATGCAACAAGCAGCAGGTATAACTTCATCAAACGTATCAGAGTAAAGGAATACATGTAGTAGAAGGCATTTTTGATTTTAAGGTCATTCTTTGAACATTCAAATGTTATTTAACGTTAGCATTTATGAGTAGGATTCGAACTCCTTCTTTGATAAATCAATAAGGCTAGAAGTAAAAATTGTGTACTAAAAATTTAAAAACTGCTGAGAGTATTCTGCCGTGTGCAGGTAAAGGGCAGTAAATGCAAATTTTTCATTTTTTTTACATTTTCGTCATCTGTTGTACTCTATTTCTATCATACAAGCTCGCTTATTTTGGTTTCCACTGAAAAAAGGCGCGAAAAAAACGTCTAATTCCAACATTTTCCTATTTTTAATATTCAATCCACCACACATTCCTTTAACTATATCGAATACTCATTTTTGAAGATGCTGCCGTTTACCTGCACACGGTAGTATTGTCTTGCAATTTTTTTCATTGGATGAAATAAAGAAAATAGTCGTAAGTCAATTTTAAAAACAAAAAACATTTCTTAGGTTTAACATTGATTCGAAATTTGCATGATTCAGTCCACGAAAATCGTAATTACTTAAAGTGTTTTGAATTTTATATGAAAAAATAAGTTTAAAAAGATTTTGATGTAAAACAGTGTAGCCTAACCTACGGCCTGCGAAGCTGATGCATGTGAACAGTTGCCATGTTCAATGTTACAAATCTAAAACCATGTTCAGGTACTTTCCGAAACAATCGTCATTTTTCTTCAGCATTAATGATCTTTGCAAATTTGGAACCAAATACAGTGAACTCCCGATTATCCGCGGGATAGGATGGCACGATAACCGCGGATATGCGAAAACCGCGGATAATCTGAGCAATGGGGAATGAATGATACTAAGTATATACGATCAGAGTTGGCCGGATTGGACTCAATGGGTTTTTTGAAAAAAACCATTTTAAAAAAAACCCAGTATTTAGCTCACTTTTGGGTTTTTTTAAATTTTCAGAGAAGTTTTTAAAAAATTAATTAATTTAAATACTTTCACAATTTAAACTTTTTTTTGTTTGTTCTTACCACAGACAATGGACATCAAAAATGAATTTTGAACTTAACTCTTACATTAGCATTAAAAAATACTTCAAAGATTTTAAATATATATATTTAACTTTTCTCTTTAACTGGTCCATAAATAACTCAAATTATCTTGACTAAGTTCTGTCCCGTCTGATTTTCTCAATATTTGCAAATTGTACAGAGAAAACTAACTTTCATGTGAATTATTTTCTGCAAATCAACACGTTACAAATCTCGAATAAACAAGGTATATTTTTTTAGAAATTAACAGGTTTTACAAACGGTCGGACTGGAAACAGACTAGAATGTACAGTATTTTCATTATTTTACGAAAAAGTTTAATATTTCTTACTCTGTACACAGAAATAGAAAAACAGGCAACATAAAATTCAATGAAATGTCTTGATTAAGTTGGAATTCAGTAAAAAAGGATTTAAACTACTTGAAGTTCTACAGTAGTTTTGCATGACAAAATGAAATACAATAAAGTAAAATGCAAAAAAAAAAAAAAAAATGTAGTAATTAAAAACGAACAATAGATTTTCTCACTCGAGAAGTAACTTTGCTCTAACTGCTGGTAATCATGGAAACTAAAAAATCTGAAACTTCACCATTCTTGGGGTTTCGTCGTCTTTTTTACTTTTCTTCAGAAAACGCTGAATTTTCCAGCTTTTTTTTACCCCAAGACAATGTTTGTGCTTTGTCCATATACTTACGCTACAATATGATACAAGTACCCCACATTTTCCCTAAGAAAAGACAAAAAACCCACATTTCTTTTTAAAAATCCAGCTTTAGTTGGGGTTTTTTGGGGTTTTATTTAAAAAACCCTGGGTCCATGTGCTTTTTGAAAAAACCCGGGTTTTTGCCAACCCTGTATACAATAGCTAAAAAAAGATTAATAACACCCACACATACATTTAAATTGTAACTAAAAACATTGCTACATTGCATCTACTAACATTGAATATAAAAAATACGTGTAAAATCTAAATTCGAAAACAATGATGCAATCATGAGTTTAAAAAACAAATATGTGAAAAAAAACACGGATAATCGGACCGCCGAGATTCGGGAGTTTACTATAAAAGGAATTGTAAGGTTTTAATTCCATTTTCTTTTCTGTGTTTTACCATGTTATCAAGGGGAAAAAATCAAGTATATTTAAATTTTATGTGTGTTCGGGCCCGCGAGATTCATCTTCATTTGAGGTGTGGTACTCGAGTTAGAAAAAGTTTGGTACTACCGATATAAAGATAAGAGTTAAATTTCCTTTTCTATTACTTTACTGCTTCAGTACACATTTTCATGTGCGTGGGTTAAAAATGTTTTGAAATAGGTTATGCTTATTTAAAAATAATCCAATACATTTCATACATTTTTCAATTCTATTGATTTAGAACAGCGTTGTTTTTTTTTTTTTTTACACAATTCTAACGAAGCTCTAGACTACACTGTAAAAAAATTCCGAAACGTTACTGGTTATTTCCGTGGAACGTTTCGTGATTTCAGAGGTTTTCACCTATTTCCCCAAAAAATCAAGTATCTTCGCAAAAAAGTTTCCTGAATTCCTAAAAGATGCACGAATGCAGACCTTGCACTGGTGTGAAAAAAATTTTCTGCTACCCGTTTAAGTATTGACGGAGCGTGTTTATTAAGTGTATCGACTTTAGATTGTTTATGGCCCGTCCGGATTGACTAAGCTTCCAATGGGAGCAAATAAGTCACTGGATAGCTACAGCTTTGCGAGGCAGGAATTGCAGGCAAGGAATATGCTTGGTTCTTGCTTGCAATTTTCGCGTAGCGTGGCCGTGGTTGCTCTAATACTTCTGGAGCTTTCTTGGTAAATCAGGAAGGTTCTAATCAAACAAATTAAACCTATTTAATTTTTCTAGAAGGTTCACGACTGGCTTTAATAGGGGAGATTTCTTAATATTTCAGAAAGGTTACTGACTTTTATCAGAAAACGTTCCTGGTTTTTGTAAGATATGTTACTGGTAGAAATTGGGCACATCAGCTGCCCATTATTTTCCAGGAACGTTTCTGAATCGTTTTTACAGTGTAGGATTTCTGAATGGTAGCCACTGGCGATCAAAGTCACAAATAATGGTAGCCACTTTTGCTCTTTTAGTAGCCAATTTTTAAAAAGTATATCTATAGCGCTAAAAGTGAATAACTTATTCGCTGTCTGTGATATTAACAGCAAATTTAGGGATTATAATACTCTATATTCTACAAAAACAACAAATAAAATTTTAATGGATTTATTTTTTAATGTAAAGATGCAAACATTGAACGAAAAATAATGTTTTGTAAATTTTTACACATAATACAAGTTTAGGTCAGAACATATCTGGGCTCTTAATCAGAAAATTTTTGTCTCTAAAATAAATAACAAAGATAGGATTGGAAGCGTAGTTTCGTAGCACGATTTTGCTTTTTAGAAATAAACTAAAAAATTGTCGCAACTTTTGGCGATTGTGACTTGATTTTTTTTTTTTTTTTTTTTAACCATTTTCAATGAAATGGTCGCCAATTGGCGATTTGCGACCGTTAAAGTAGAGCTTTAATTCTAAACTCATTACTATAGAAGTGAAAGTGTTCAAAAATTAATTACTAGTTAATCTACACCTCTTGTAAATAACTTCCAGCCCATCCAGGAAATGTTTCTAGCCTTTACTTGACCTAATTTGCTGTGTAAGCATAGATTCAATTATTTCTAGAAACGTATCTTAAAATGTAATCAACACCAACGCAACTTTTTCTTTTGATTTATGTCAAAATAAAAACATTCTATTTCAATTGAAAATTATACACACAGCTAGTTTCATATTATATCAGTTTCTTCTTGTTTCGATTTTTTGCTGATGTATTGGAAGGATTTCATTTTATAAAATGTCTTTCTACAAAATGTTTATTTGAGTGAGTATCTAGACACATTTCCACCAAAACTAATTTCTGAATTTCTACAGCAGAAATGAACTTTATTTTATTTGTAAGTAATGTTTTACATCATTTGACACATTAGTATAAATCATATTGTGAAGTAAATTATTTTATGTGGGAGACTTGGGGGGATATACCCCCCCCCCCAAATAATATCCCCAAGTCTCCCTTTTTGTTGTCAGTGTTCATGATTTTGAACACTGAGCCTTTCTTGCCCTCCAAAACAATGTTAGCGGTTAATATAATGTTCCTTTCTCCCCCAAAGTAAAATAGTAGATCTAAAACTAAGGAATTTTTTTTACAAAAAAAGGGGGGGGGGCTTTCTACAAAAATCGTACGTGTAGGGGTAAAACGGAGATCATATTCGGATTCAGGGGATCGATTTGCAAAAGAATCAGCCCGAATAGCCTCAGAAGCATTTGGGACCTTTTTTGCTGCACAATGCGTTTGGGGAGGGTGTCCTCCAAGTTTTCTTTTTTGTTACATATGCACACGATTTTAAGCTTTGCACTTCTCTAGTCATTCAGAACAATGTTTACGGTTACTGTAATGCTCTTTTCCCCCTCCATATTAAAAAAATGGCTCTGAATCAGAGGAAGGGGGGGGGGCGAAAAGGGGTGTGATGGGGGGGGGGGGAGGTGGTCGTATTTTGAAAAAAGAGCTCATGTTACATAAGAACCATGCAGAAGAATGTCTTTTTTAATGAAGACCTGCGATTCAACTCGTATGCAACGTGCGACATTCATATGATAGTTTTTTTTATACCTTTTTTTACACCACAAAAATTTTTTGGGACATGGCAGTCATAGAAACGAGTATTATACTCTCACTCAGCATCGAATATTCTTTTATAAAGATCTTTTTAAAAAAAACAGAATAAAAAAATTGCTTTTCGTGGTGTTTCTAATATTTTGTATACCCCCTTCAAGACCCCCTTTTTGCTATCGGTGTCCATGACCTTGAACTTTGAACCTCTTTCGCCCACCAAAACTATTAATATATAGCTCTTTTAACCTCGAAAAAAAAAATACTCTAAAACTAAGGAAAATTGAAAAAAAAAAAAAAAAACTTGGGGGCCTTAAAAAAATGGTACGTATAGGGGAGAAACAAAGGTCATATTCGGATTCAGGGGGGTCATTTTACATTAGAATCAGCCGACAAAATGTCAGAAGCATTTTGAAGGGTTTTTTTTTTTTTTTTTTTTTTTTGCCACACAGTGTAATTAGACCGTCAGGGAATAAAGCGCATTTTTTCCATCATTAAAATCTTGGCAAAACTAAAACTGAATGTTTGCATCTCATTTTCTGCAGCAATTGCGACTCTGAAATAATTCATGCTGATCTCTATCAAGAGTGCCGAAACACTAGGCATCAAGCAACGACGCAGCACAAAAGCACATGGTAAAAAATACAAAAAAATATCTCGGTAATCTGACTAGCTATAGCAAATGCTTTCTCTTTTCTTTTTGGTTAATTTTGAAAAATTATCATGCTTGCTGTTTTTAAATACTTCAAGGAGCAATCATGATAAATTTGAAGGAAATTGAACAACGCATTTGTTAGAACCTACATAATCAATTCACTGTAACAGAGAAAGTGCAACACGCTTAAACTAAACTAGAGGTTTCTTTAGATAAATAAAAAAAAAAGATACATAAAAAATATTTGATACCTAACCGTAGCAAATAAAGAAATTACTTCAGCGTGATACAATTTTTGGTCAAATATTTTAATTTAATGTACGACCTTCACAATCTAACATCAACAGAGACTTCGGGCAATCTGATTTGCCAAATCGGTAAGCCATCAAGTACAGCTCATACCCTGTAATCATGTCACAAAATTGCAAACATACAAAATTCATTGCATATACGTCCTTGAGTTAACCTTCTGACATATTTTAGCATATGATGAATAAAATGGTTCATGGTAATTGTTCTTATAACAATATTATTCCTGCTCCATTGAAGAAAATACATCAAACTGCGTTCTTCAGATCAAATTGCTACGTGCATACCTAACATGATGAGTGTTATCACGATTACTGATAATTAGGATAACACAACCACCTGCACTTGGAAAAACATCTTAACTCAGGCATTGACAAATTACCAGAGGGATAACTATCGGCTACAAAATTTTAAGGCATCAGTAATTGAAAGTCGATTCTTCTTTGCGTAAGCCTGTGCGTCAGTTTATGGTTTTAGTCCTTGAGCATGGTCACGATGCAATTATGGCGCATAGAGCGCAATTGAGTGCGACAAAGTTAGCCCGAGTCGAGATGTTCGGGTGCTGCTTGTTAATTTTTTTTTCGCACTTTGGTTCCGATGGGATCGTAAAGTGAGACTAATTAGGAAGGCATTTTTAAAAGAAGCGGTGCCTGTGTAGTTTTCTAATTTAGCTAATTAATAAATGCGTTTCGTTCGTCGTAATGGTGAAAGCAAAGATTTCGACTCAGGACCTTGAATTTAAAGAGTATCTGCCAATTTAGGCTTCTCTTAAGAACTAAATACTTGAAGCAAGATTACATAATGAAAATTCTCATTTAATAGTGCGATGGTTCTGAATATAAGTAGCAAAGCTTAATTAAATGCATTCAGCTAAGAAGTTTACAACGCATAATACCGAAAAAGCACCAGGTTAGCAACACACATAAAAACGCTAATGAGTATAGTTTAAAAATACATTTTCAACCAGAACCTGCAGAATTCGTTTTTTATTATACTGTTTTTAAAAAGCATAAATAAGAATGATTTTAAGAAGACATTTGCAGGAACCAGGGTTCGCATATATATCAGTCGATATATAGCATGATATATGTCCGATAGCATGATATATATCACGATATATATCCGATATTTATTTTGAAAATATCATGATATTTTGATATTTTCGATATTTATTTTTCCAACTACGGTATTTTCAACATAAAAATTATATTAATCATAGTAATATTGCTCATTAATTATTAAAAATAAGTTATGTACTATATTTTTATGATATATTAATACATCATTAATGTAACAAAATAATATAATATTAATTTTATGAATATAAAATTAAAAAAATATTAGTAATATGTATAACAATTTTAATTCGTGTTAAAAGTACCACTAAAAACACATTAAACATGTGTTGGAAAAAAAGAAAATGTCTTATGAATATGCTCCTGACTATTGCATATTGTTTATTTCTGAATCATATAACTGTGTAAAAGTAGCACAAAGTAACAGAAGACAAATGAGTAAAAAGGCTAATGCTAAATTAACTCTATTAAAATTGACAAAAATGTAAAATGAAATATTAGATATGAATAATGAAAGAAACCTTAATTTTGAGTCTACATTTTATAATAATAATTAAAGAGTGATTTAAAGGTTGCATTTACTATTTTGAAGACTGTAGTTTGTGCTGATTGAAAACATCGGATATATATCAAAATATCCGATATATATCAAAATATCGGATATTTTCGATATTTTAGAAAATATCATGACCTTTTCGAACCCTGGCAGGAGTGACATGAAAAATAGATCGAAAAGAATACTTTTAAGACTACACACTATTTTAAGAAGACTTCTTATCAGCTTCCTTTTGAAGAAAACGTTTATCAGCTTATAGCATTTCATACAAATAAAGATTGAAAGCATTTCTTATTTTAATTTCAAGAAAACATTTGTAAGAATTATATTAAGAAGAATCTTATTAAAGTCATAGATGAAAAAACCTTCGTTTTAAAAGACATATTCAAGAATCATTTAAAGAAAACATCCATAAGGATGAAATTCATATGGCTCCATACATGAAGATAATTACAAGAAAAATTGATTTTAAGAACACATTTAAAAGGTTTATTTGAAGATGATACGTTTAGGAACCATTTTAAAAAGCATGTCTAGATGATTTATTTGTGTAAGACATTTATTTCAATCATATTGAAAACACTTTCAAATGAAAAACTAAAATAAAAACAGGAATGAAGAAAGTTTTGAAAAATATTTTAAACTACTATTCAACGAAAGTTGATGTTTGAAGTGGGCAACACAAATTTTGTTTAGTGAACAAGGTTTCAAAGATTCAACCATTATTAAAATAAATCATTTTCCAAAATGCAAATTAAGCAATTACAATAATTTTAACTGTACAAAAGCTCAGTGTTAGAAACAACACATTATTTCACATCTGCGCAAAAATGCTAAGGTAAACGCAATTAAAGATATCTAACTAATGTGAATATTTTACGCATTAAAATGTTCTCGGAATGTCGTGCACACGAAAAAGGCATGCATAAGATTTTAACTGTACAAAAGCTAAGTGTTAGAAACAACACATTATTTCACATCTGCGCAAAAATGCTAAGGTAAACGCAATTAAAGATATCTAACGAATGTGAATATTTTACGCATTAAAATGTTCTCGGAATGTCGTGCACACGAAAAAGGCATACATAAGAGAAAAACCATGAAAACTATTATTTTCTTTTTAGAAAGAATCCAAAAGAAATGTCATTCTAATAACATGAAAAATTCTTCTGATGGATAACAAAGCACAAAACTTCAAATTAGAGATTCACTTGAAGTTGAAATTCATATTTTTCGTTGAAGAAGTAAACTTATTAAAGATTTGTTCAATATTTTAGGGGAAAAGTATCTGATACATATGTTCATCAGTAGTTCAACAGCAACATACTTGCAGCAAATACATTTTCAATACTTTAGTTTCTTAAAGGGAAAAAAAATCAGGATTTGAAGACATCAGTCCAAGGCGACAGCTCAGCCTTTAGGCCGGTTTTGTGTTTTACAGTGAAATACAGGGTTCGAAAATATCATGATATTTTCGAAAACATCCAATATTTTAATATGTATCCGATATTTCCAAGCAGCACAAACTAAGGTCTTCAAACTAGTAATTGCATCCTCAAATCATTCTTTATTTTCTTATATTTTTACTCCACTATGTAGACTTAAAATTAAGGTTTCTTTCATTATTTATATAATATTTCATTTAACATTTTTATCAATTTTAGTAGTGCTAATTTAACATTAGCTGTTTTACTCATTTTTTCTTCTATTAGCTACTTTTACAGTTATATGATTCAGAAATTAAAAATATGCATTTGTCAATGCACAGTCATAAGACTTTTTTTCTGACCAATGTTTAATATTTAATCAGGCACTTTTAACATCAATTAAAACTTAAATTATTAATAATTTAATGAATATAAAATAAAAAAAGGATTATTATATTACTTTGTTATATTAGTAATGTATTAATACATCATAAAATTATAGTACACAACTTTTCGATTGTTTTTATTAATAAATTAACAATATTACTAAGATTAATATAAATTTTACACAAAATACCGTATTTTAAAAATAAATATGGAAAATATCGAAATATTAGGATATTTTCAAAATAAACATCGTATATATATCGACTGATATATATCGGCGAACCCTGCTGAAATGCCCTGCTGAAGAAAACTATTCTGCGGGGGAAGACAAAGAGCAGTATCTGCAGAAATGAGTTTTGAAGATTTTTGAAGTAATGCATTTTGCACTCATACTAACAATAAGAGAATTTTGGAATCTGACGTTTTTTCGTACTTTGTATTCAGCAGAACCCAAATAAGTAAGTTTGTACAATAAAGCAAAAGTACAATATATAAAATTGCAAAGAAAATGAAAAATTAAAAATTTGCGAATGCTGTCTTTACTTTTCCCACTGTAATATTATCCTTAATTCTACTTAAGAACGAGATATCTGCAACAAAGTATTAAGGAAAAAGTATTATTAAGTACTAGTGGTACCCGCACGGCTTTGCCCGTAGTTGAAAATTAAAAAAAAAAAATCATTCGGTTCGCCTATATATTTACAAATAATGGATGACGACCTTCTCGCAAATTGGCTATGTTCATTCGCTCTCCCAATCCACGTCATGATAATTTCGTAATTTACTCGTCCATCTTATGATAATTTTGCACCGGAAAATGTTCTTAAAATTGAAATAGAAAAAGAAAAAATCGAATTTTCAAAAAATCGCTTCGAAGTGCACATCCCCATGCTACGAACTAACTTTGTGCCAAATTTCATGAAAATATGCCGAACGATCTAGGCACTAGGCGCGTCAAAGAGATTCGGTCATCCTCCAGACAGAGAGATTTTCAGCTTTATTATTAGTAATAAAGATTTGTAATTGGCATTCTAACACACTGAACGAAAAGTTCAAATCTTTAAAAAGGAATTTTTAAAAAGGTTTTTATGATTCCTGCAAATTTTTAAAATTATACGTCCCCTTCTTGCAGCGAGCACTTGCCATTTCTCATGCCATTGATTTTCAAGTGTAACTGGTGCAGGTTAGAAACAGACTGCTTCTGTCAAGTATTAAGAAACGACTTAGAATTTCTCTATGCATGAACCTGACGATAGACGAAGGAAGAAAAAACAAAAAAGTCCTTTATATTCATTGTAAACATTTTAGACTACGCATCAAAGTTAAAGGGCTTCTTCAACTGAATAATAAAATAAGCTGGTTGATAATTCTGACGGCATTTAAGCAAAAGCTTTATAGATATTTCCTTATGCTTTTTATGATATAAATGAAAGAAAAAAAGATTATCCTAATTTACTGCCCAATGGCATCAAAAAACTTTGAATATAAAGACTACCAATGCACATTCGAATATTTAATTGCACATATGAGGAAAACCAAAAGCATCCAAAAGACGACAATTAAAGAAGATACTTTTATTGTAAGCTCTCAGTTTTTAATGTTTAAGAAATAAAAGATCACCAACGGCTTTTTAACGCTAAATGTGAACCAGGTCAGGATTTAATTGAAAAACCGACTTGGAGTGATTTTATACATTGTGTTGTGGTGAGAGAAAAAGCAAAACTAGTTTCCACAGGTCAATCACACAGCAGAGATACATCTTGTAACTGGTCATTTACCAAATTGACCTTCGCGTCATGGTTTGAGGTCTCGGCGTATGTGTCAAAATCCCGGTATCCTTTTATTTGCATTATACTCAACAGCTACACTTTTTTCATCTCACTTCCGTTCCTTAAATTACATTTAAAGTGATAACTGGGGTAAATGAAGTTTTCGCCATCGACCCTAGGTGACCTGTTTAGATCTAGAGAGGGCGGTTTCTTGGAGTTGTAACATCTTGCAAGAAACTCTTGTCAAAATGGGGATTTTTAATTCTAGCAAATGCTATATCTGTATGACCGGAAAAATGAATAAATCCCACATGCCTTGTCCAGGACTAAGCCCTAAATTACTACAAAGGGATTATAATTATTACTATTATAGCTAAGAAATATTTCTAGAGTTACTTTCTTGGTCATAGTACGGCCGACTTCACTTCAGTTGTTGCCAAAAATAATGCAAAATATTAGTTATAAAGTTAATGTTTTCATAAAATTAACAAACTATTTTCAAGGCTGAGCTTACAATAGCAGCATAGATTTGTGGATTTGGTAGCATAGATACATGTTTTTGAAGCTTCATTAAATCAAGTCAAGAGTTTAAAAGCGTTTCTAAAAGCGTATTTGTTTCACAACATACTTGATCAAAATTGATTTTAAGTTCGACCATATAAATTTGCAATATTCAGAGCAGATTAATGGTAATTATATGCGCTATTCTCCTTTTCAGCGCAATTCATTTCTATGCCAACGAAAGTGACTAGTTTTCTTAAAAAGTAAGGTAAGGTACGATATGTTTTTATTTCAAATCTTATCATAACTACCAAATGACAACTATTACCTATTGAAAACATATTCAATTAGGTTAATATTTCTAAATTTTAAACAGTTTCAGCTCAAATAAATTTCAAAACAAAAAACTTTAAAAGAAAACATTTTTTTTAAATCTAAAGAACATTTTTATAAGTTTGATTCACAAAAAAAAAAAAAAAAAAGAAGAAGAAGAAAGAAATAAAATAAGAACGTTATTTCTTGGTTACAACACTCAGAAAGTACAGTTACAATTCATATATTTATACTGAAGTTAACTACGATGCGGAAAATAAAATTTAAACTACACCTTTGAAAGAAGAAATAGGAAATAATACAGCTTTGTACGAATAACTAATTCTACCGACTATACTTCTCAACTCAAATTTTCATTTAATTTTATTTATTGACTTAGTATTAATTAAAATGGATATTAAGATTAACTGCAGTTTTTGAGTGTTGTAAATCAAGAAATCGTGTACTTATTTTATTTCATACTTTTTAGAGCGAACTGAGCTAAAAGAAATGGTCTTTAGATTCAAAAAAAAAAAAAAAAATGTGGAAACGTTTATAACGTTAAAACGTTTAGTCTAGAATTTCCATTTTGTGTTTTTAATGTTTTTTTTTTTTTTTTAATGTTTTGACCAATGTTTTTATCAAATTTAGCTTCGATGTTTTGCATATGATCTTGATTGGTGGTTGGTCTGATATGTACGGATTAAGATATAATTTGCAATGCGAAACAACATCTCTTGAAAATCAAAACTATTAATGAAGTTTGATACATAAGAAGTCAAAGATTTGATAGTGAAAGACAAACCTTTGACGATGGAACTAAACTTTGATTTTATTTGTATAGTGCTAAAAGTGGATGAACCAAAGAGCAAATGTTTACTGTTGATATTTCATTTCAATTGAATTTAAAAAACATGAAATTGAGACAGCTCATAAATATGCATCAAGCTTTTTTTTATGAATTATTATTAAATTCGCGTTCTCTTCAAATATTTTAACGAAGCAAAAGATTAATAATGACAAGGGTAAAATAAAAAAAAAAAAAAACTATAAGTTCAACTAAATCTGGAACTCCAGAATCGTATCCAGAAAAAAACTTCCTACCAAGAAACAATTTAAAAAATACACTTTGATCAATTCTTTTTAATTTGAATCCGTTTCGAGATATCACGTGCTACCGCCTTTAACTCAATTGGAGAAATCTATTGGAGGTAATCTACCTCCTTCTAAATATAAAAAATCTGTACAACGGGAAAAAATGAAAACGACATTTAAATTATATTACCTAAATTAGTAAAGTATATAATTACCGAAATTAGTTTGTAATTGCTGTCTTTATTTTGTATTGTTTTAATTTAAATCAAAAGGTCGTAAAAAAAAGTGCTCTGATGAAACGGATGTGGGAACGGCACTTCTTTAACGAAGTGTAAAATAAGAAGCCGAAATTTATTTTCACCGGGTTGTTAATTTCGGAAATCAAAACAGTTATGACAGTTGTTTGGGCGGGGTCGCAATGTCTAATCTTTTCCGATGAAACGTTTCACCTTCACGCACTGTGGATTTTTTTCCACGGGTTTTATCACGCACTTCACACTCCACTGTGCTCTTCTCCTCAAATTATGAATTTAACATAGAATTCTTCACTTCCTAGAATATGCAGTGCCATTGTTTTCGTTAAAAAAAATGCCGTAACTTTGTTATCCTTGCTTCTAATTTCCTTTCCAACATACTTTGGATTCTTGAAGTTATATTTATACAGGGTGTTCCGTTTTAAGCTGTAAGACTTTTATTTTCGCAACCGTTAGTCCTAGATAAGAATTTTTGAAAATTTTTGCAATTAGAAGAATAAAATTGCAAAAATTTTCAAATTCAGATGCAGAGTTAAGCTATTGAAAGTTTGAAGTAAAAATATAAAAAAGTCAAAAAATACAAAATTTAACTTTTTATATGGGCCCTAGGAACTTATATTAGTACGACCAATATTCACCGAGATATGAAGCGCAACGTTTTGTGGCTTACACTTTCACTCGCCATCAATTACACTTTTTGATGGAAAATATAGCGGTTAACAAGTGTTTAAAAATATATGTGTCTATACAGTGTGGTTTCTCAAATTGTTCGAGGTTTTGTAGTGTGCTTTTGAATATAACGGCATTACATTTGCATTTATTTTTGAATAGCAAGGAAATATGTTAATACTTTGTTTTCCTTGCTTTGACGACCTGTCATTCCTCTGAAAGAGCGATAAGTTCCATTCTCATCTTCTGTGTGGTCCCTTAAAACTTTGAACGGGAATGTCCCCTTGAGTTTTGGTTGCACAAATGTCAATTTTTTGTATCAGTAATAGTTTTCAATAGAGATTATTTGTCTAAATATTAGTAGAGAGGACCTTAAGGCCCGTATAAAAAGTTAAATTATGTATTATTTCACTCATTTTAATTTTTGTTTCAAACTTTCAATATCTTATCTCGGCATCCGATTTTGAATATTTTTGAAATTGGAAACTATTTGAAATCTAGGACTAACGGTTGCGAAAATAGAGGTTTTGCAGATTAAAGCGGAACACCCTGTATATATATTGTGCACGTATAAATTTTAACATAAAACGGAATGTAAATTG
Organism: Uloborus diversus; assembly: GCF_026930045.1. Taxonomy (NCBI): domain Eukaryota; kingdom Metazoa; phylum Arthropoda; class Arachnida; order Araneae; family Uloboridae; genus Uloborus; species Uloborus diversus. The sequence continues at coordinate 199,501,123 of NC_072732.1, read as the reverse complement.
TAATTGTAATGTAAGTGATTGTTCCTTTATTACGTAGAAGTTATAAGACAAAAATATCAGCAAAGAGCTCCAAGAACAGATAAATAGATTCCTAGCATCAGCAATTTTCGAAATTATAGGTATAAAAACAAAGGTATGTACATTGTCCACGTAAGAAGGGATTCATTGTCACTTTGAAACTCAAAGAAACACGTTTTTGGTAAATGGAACTGAAGCAGAGTTCCGAAAAATTCAGTATTTGAGATCCCGTCGGTCCACATTAGGCAGAGTTTTCGGGACTCTACTGCATTACTAGTACAGTAAAACCTGTGTAAGTTGATTACTTGGAGTGCACTATTTTAGTGGTCAATTTACAGAGGTTGAATTACATGATATAGATCTAATTCTGTGCCTGAAACAGCGGTCAACTTAGGCAGGTGGCCAACTTACAAAGGTGGTCAATTTTACAGGTTTTACTGTTTATACATTTTTTTAAAACTTTCATTAACGTAACAAAATGGTGAAAGATAAGTTGTTATGGACTTTTGTTCATTTACATAAATAAAATAATGTTATGCGGACGATACACATAAATTTGAAACCATAGTTTTAATTAAGTGATGGAAGCTAAACTTAATACAAAAAAAGTGCTTTTTGTACACATTTAATTGAGGTTAATGAAATCTTTTTGATAACTTAAATTTAGCAATACGGATACTTGGAGAAAAAAAAAGATAACCTAATTCGTTTACTGTCTGTGATTTCAACGATTTTTTTAGTTGAATGTTTTGAAAAAGCACTACTACTTTATCATTTAAAAATAACTCAAAATTCACAAACACAGACAATGTTACACATTTAACATTTTCAGATCGACTTGAAGTACATTTTAGAAGGACATCATTCAAAACATATATAACAAAATAAGACGATAGAACAACATTCATAAATCACTTCCTTGAAAATATGAACAATCGAGGTTCTTTATTTTTACACTTCGTGTGTAACTTACGGAAATAAAAGTAGGAAAAAGGTTGTAAGTCAATATGGCAAATGTCAAGTATACAACGTTTTCAGCGTAACATCTTAACAAATGATATGATTTCATTGTAAGTGAATGATGATTTTGTCGATAAATAATTCCTAAAATGATTGATTACTTTCAAATCTAGATCTAAATCTCAATATATATATATATATATATATTTTTTTTTTTTTTTTCAAAAAATAAATTTAGCTCAGATGCAAACGAACCCGTGATAAATCATAGAAAAGTTTTACTTATTGAATTGAACGTATGAAATGAAAGTTTATAAAGAAAGAAAAAAAATATGTTCATTATTCAAAAGACTATTTCTATGCAATGTTTGTTTAAGTTATGAATGGGTATTAATGTTATTTTGAATTATGTTGACTATCTGTCCTAAACTACATGGAGCACTTATTGTTATATATGGTTCTTAAAAATAATAAAGGTTAAGATTTCAAACTGCTGTTGTATAATTTATTACTTATTAAGGAGGTGTTTTTTAGTATATCACGGGTTGCTCAAAAGAAATAGATAGATAGTTTTTATTTACATTTTTCATTTCTTTCCTTTTTTTATTTTTTATTTTTTGATATACCTCTTGACTGCTTCTTCGTACAAGGGAACAGTATGAATTTGTTCCTCCATATTAAAAAAAAATGATATTTGGTTCTTATAGAAAGAAGTCGCTAAACCTGGTGGTAGAGATCTAATTTTTCACAATTTTACCATTTTTGACATTTAAGCGATTGAAATATGACTTATAATGGTATATTTCAATGGCGTAAGTCTCGCTGTATCGAACAGGCCCCGAAAAGTTTTCATGCACCGTTACTAGAAGTAAATAATGACTATTTCATACATAGACATTGAATTAAATGTATTAATAAATATGTTATTTAATGACCAATGACTACCGGAAAGTCTCAAAAGCGTTGCATAGTTAGCTAAAAAGACTTCGTTAATCACAGAATAGTTTACCACAAAGATTAATAATACGGTTTACCCCCAGTTTTGCAGATATTCAAAAAACATTCTCCCCCCCCCCCTTAAAAACATCAAAAGGTATGGATGAAGCTGAAGAGCAGGAGGGGGATGAAACTTCGTGTCGGTGAAACTGGGGATATATCAATAACACCGGCATTAATTAATCTAGTAACCGGAAAAAACTTTTAACTGTGTGTAGTTATGCCACTTTAAGATGATATGAATGAATATACTACCCTCCTAAAAGAAGAAAGGCAAATCTCATATTTTAATAGATAGATTTCTTTCTCACTCATTATTTTTTCACTCGATCATTTACAAGGTACAACATACTTACAAACACATTAGAATTAGCGAAATAAGCACAAATACCGGAAATCTCTTTTGCTAGCATTAAACAAGTTTAATTTTATCACGAGTGCAAAACGAATACAGTAAACTCTAATTAATCCGGACCCTATTCAACCGGGCTTCTGCTTATCCGGTTAGCCATATAGATGTACATACTGTATAAATAAAAGGCGAGTTAGAGAAAATAATTATTTTTGTACTCCTTATGGAAGGAACTAGGTTTCATGTTTTTTTGCCCTGAACTCAAAATATAATTTGTACTTTGGACAGTAAGGTAAACACATCAGTAGGGGCCAGTGCTTCAGTAGAGGCCACTTCAAGATCTAAAACGCACTAGAAGTAGCCACAGCGAAATATATTTTTAAACTGTGGATCTATAATATTAATTACCTCTTTTGAAACTCAGTGAGCGTATTACAGCCCAACTCTTCCTTAATCGTCCCATTTTCTAAAAATGCCAGAATTTCAGTTTGTTCATTTTATCCGTTTTTTTTCCCCAAACCTCAAATTTTCGTCCATTAGTGACCACTCCAAAAATCTGAAAATTTCGGTAGTGGTCATCCAATATTCTCCCATTCGAAGAATTTACATTACTTACTTACTTTAAATTCTTATAACTAATGAATAAAATTGACTCAATAGGAAAGTTACATTAAGTACCAATGTATTAATCACATTATTATTGTTTATTTCGTTCTTCAAAGTATATAAGTAATCTTGAAATAACCACTACTGAAACATCGGCCACTATTGGTGTATTTACCATACCTTGTTTATGTACTTGGGCTCAATTTTAAAGTTATTTTGTTCAATCCGTTCTTTCAGTAATTGGGACAACCTGGATTTTCTATTAGTCCTGATTAATGATATTCTACAGTATTTATAAACTGTTTAAGCCAAATATTAACATTTTGAGATTTGCTTCGAAATTCTTACTTGAAAAATTAGAATAGCTATTTTTAAAAAAGAATATATTCATATGAGGCAGTAAAAAGCAAAGGGATGTAAATGGACATTTTCAAATTTTGAGTAAAACGCGTTTAAAGGTAACGTCCTAGTTAGGATTTCATTGATTTTTTTTCTGAATCACGCTGTACAGCTGCACCTACCAGGGCTAGTATTATATCTTGCCCCAAGACAGAGGAGGAATTCTATTGTCTTGGTTCTATATCCCCTACTATTTGTACTTGCTACCTCCAAATTTTTAATATTGTCACTTTATCCCTTTCCTTCTCCCTGCCTCATATGTGTTTAAATAAATTCCCAAAATCCAACTGTGCTGAAGAAATAAATATATAATTTTTCTTAATACAAATTGCATGCATTAGTAGACCGTACGCACACAAATTCGCAAACCTATCTTCCGAATCTTCAAGTTTTCTCTCATTTATCATATGCACAAAGGTACAAGTACACGTTTATTACTTATCACCGAATGAATTGCATTTTAATTTCAACTAATGCCACGAAAATTGGGAAAAGATTCAGCATTCCTCAGCATGTTGAGAACTTATAAATTTGCAGAGAAAGTGACTAGGCCTTTAAAGTGAAGCTGATAGGCATTTAAGTCTCTCACGCACCTGTTCGCATAGGGTCGAAAACGTGTGCAACTTTATTCTTTGAAATTCCTCGATACTTGCCCAGAGATGAGAAAAGAAAAATACGTCCTTGAACCTTGAGGTCGAATATTTTCATCTTTAGGCGAGGAATTTCAGCGACGAAGAGCTTTATAGCTCAGAACAGGAATAGTCAACCCAGAGCAAGCGGATACACGTCAGACCACCAAAAGGGATTCCTGAATGACCAGAGCGTCCTTGCAATTTATGTGGAACAGCCTCCTTTGGATTTTAAATCAAATTGAATAACGGGATGTTTTGAAGCATGGTTGAAATTTCGTTTAGGTTCTGGAGTCAGTGGGATGCAAACTTTATGGTAGTGCTTTAATGATGGTATTTAATTTAAAACTTGATATTCGCAGCTCAATAAAAAGCAAAAACAGTATTCCAATAAAAATCCTAGCATTCTAATAAAAATATGTTTTGAATTCTTTCTTTAATAAACGTAATGTTAAAAGTAAATTACAGTTATTTTCACAAAATTTCCAATAGCATAATGAAAACATTTTAGCACTTCGACCCTCCGATACCATTTCCAGAGTACACATAACAAATAAGTATTCGTAAAGAAATTAATTAATAAATAATATAGCTCAACTTACTCACACAGAATCTTCATAGGGACAAATTCAAATTTCAACTTACCTGAAATAAAAATAAATTCATATATGAACACGACTAATTGATGAAAACAATTAAGTAAAGCACAAAAATTGCAAATTATGCATACATATTCAAGGATATTTTTAAGGAACGTTGTTCTTTGTCAAATGGTTTTTAATCCGTACGCTTACGTCTTCTGCAGTAAAAAAAATATAATCCTGAACAGAACACATGTAATACCTCTCAACTTCATAACATAAAACGCCATTACACTCCGTAACATGGACATCATCGTATGGAGACGGATACAAGGGAGGGGCAATCGCTCCTCTCTTGTGAGAGGGAATCTACCGACAATTTTTCAACAATGAAGTTTTAAAAGTATTTTTTAGACAACCTGTGATGAAGTTAATGGGGCTCTCAACCAGAAAAGTTTTGGAGTTTTTCAAACTTGAAGTCTTGAAAACGCGGTTTTAAACCATCTTTGTAAACGTTTGAGGAAGGGACGAGGTTCAAGCTCCTTCCACTGCTAATTTTTCGAAACTGCAGTTCTAGAAAAAAAAATTTAAACGATATTCGATTATGTTAGGGAGAGAGGGTTCAGATACTCTGTAATTTTTCCAAAATTGAAGTCCTAAAAACGCAATTTCGCCTCTCTCTCCCTTGAAGAATTCCTGGATCTGCTCTTGCATCATCATCGTAGGACATCATCTAATCTGTAATCCAGTTCATCCCACCCATTTTAACTTTAAAATATAAACACTGTCAATGGTTCGCACTGCTGCACAAATGTGTTCTAGAAGTTTTTTGTTTTTTTAGTGTTTTCGGTATCGGGGGGTCGATAAACAGTGCCTTTGACATAAATTCACAAAACGGAATCACATGGCCGGCGAAACGAACTGGATTATAGATTAGATGTTTGTCGTGTAACAAAAGGCTCACACATCAAACATTTGCAACTGAAAAAAAATTATGTTTTTTTTTTTTAATTTATGTATCACTTAATTTAATGCGGGCAGTAGTTTCGAAAATATGATGTTTTTTAAAATCGGGATCATCATCTAAGCTCACCCGATATTCTACGTCTACACAAAATCACCATTATTAATCTCAAACGAAATCTTCTTGGATAAATGTTTATTTTTCCCCCCGAATGTTGAATTGTTAGAATTGTTTATTATCGAGGTGATTGATATTTCCACGCACAATACCTTTCCGAAAACAAAATAATCAATCAGTGGCACATATTAGTTGATGTTTAAAGAATAGGTGAATGAGAAATAATGTTTAGACATATCTGTAACACGGACAAAGAAAATGAATTTGTACACACTCAAGCTTTCAAGTAGAACCTTTTGAGAAAAAGCATGGAAATGTTTATAATCCGCTTCCTTTCTTCTTGAATGAAAACAAAAACTACATGTTTTCCATTTAACTTGTCTTCTTTAAAACTTTCCCACATAAAGATATCATGTTTCCTTATTGAAAGGCGAAAAGTCTTAATTAAATCAGGAAGGAAATATTCTGTGTATTCCCACGCATGTCTTGACAAAACAGCTGATTATATCGCAGAAAACAAAAGTTCTTGTAATTACATCGTAAAAAGAAAACTCCGTGCAAGATGCTTTGTTAATGTAACTTGATATCTTTCATAATGTGCAGCGCGTATGACCTCTAATCCATAAAATTTTTCATTCCAAGAAAGGAAAATATTCTTCATTTCGCTTGAATTTCATTTGATGAATAAAAATGACTTGAAATGTGGAAAACGAAAATCTGGTCTTGAAAACCGAATTTTGGAAAAAAAGTTCAATTTTTGAAGTAGATGTTTCAAAACTTATACTTTTTTCTGAGTAATGTAAAAAAGGGGGCATAAAAAATCTTAAGTGTTCAAAATAAAATTCTTTCAAAGCTTAAAAAAAGTTTAAAAAGACCTTTCTGGGCATGATACTCGTATTGTGCCTAGAATCAAGTTTGGCCTTTCAAGGAAGCTGTAAACTGTAAAGTTATGAAACAAAATAAAAAATATTTTCAATGATTTCTGTAATCTAAGTTCTGTATTCGAAATTCGGAGGCCTATTTGGTTGTTATAAAGTCATTGCTAAGTAAAGTCATTAGCTAGTTTTGGCATATTTTACTATTTTTTGAACATTTGTTATTTTTTAACTTCTTAAACATTAAGTTTAGTGCATTCGCAATACTGAAAGCAGAAAATTATAATTTATCAAAGAACAAATATTCATGATAAATTGATGACAGGACAGAAAAAAAATTCAAAAAAAAACATTTTGCAACTGATCTACCCAATAAACGTCTGAACAGAAACGTTCACATTTGAAGAATAAATTCGGAATTTCAACATTCCAGAAGGCTTCTGGAGAAAACCTACATTTTTTAAAAAGATTTACGATTAAATTTTCTTCCGTCTAATGAAAAGAAATTTAGTCAAAAAGCACAGGATGAGAAAATTTAAATCAGTTTGTCACACATATACACAATTAAATGTCTAAATAGGAATGTTTAGTTTAAAGAATGAGTTCGAAATGTTCAGACTAAAAATGTTTCTTGCGCAAATCTACAATTTCAAAAAATTCGGATGAGATTTTTTCCCATCGGATCAAGACGTTTAGCAAGAAAAACACAAGAATGAAAAAAGAAAAAGAAAAGAAACCGTTTAGCAACTCATCTGCATAACAAATGTCTAAATAGGAACGTTTTAATTTGAAGAATAAGTTCAGAGCGCTCGCATTCCAAAATGTTTCTTGCACAAATCTACATTTAAAAAAACTTAAAACAAGATTTTCTTTCGTCCGACAAAAAGCTATTTAGAGAGAAAAAACGTAAGATGAAGGGGAAAACAGAAATCATTTAGTCACTTATCTACACAACAAATGCGTGAATGCGAACGTTTTGCTTTGTTCCAAAGCAGCAGTTTCCAAAATGTTTGCGTAAATCTACATTTTTTAAGACTTAAGATGAAACTTGATTCCTTCCAATGAAAAGCAATTGTCCATTGTCGTATTAAACGCTAAATATAAAAATACGATTCACACACGACAAACATTTTTTTATACTTCTACAACATGAAAATCTCCAGATACATGGCATAAGAATTTTACGAATAAGACCCCAAAACGAAAAAACTGGTAACAGCGAATTTCACATAGTTTGGTAAAAACTTCAATCAAAACTTGTTGCCAGGTTCAAGACACAACAGTAATTTAGCAAGGAAAAAACAGAACACGAAAAGAAAAAAAAAGAAAGAATTTAGTTACTTATCTGCACAATAAATGCTTAAATGTAAATGTTTTGGTTGGGAGAATAATATCAGAGTGCCCACATTCCAGAATTCTTGCTCAAATCTACAGTTTTAAAAATTTGCGATGAGATTCTCTTCCGTCCAATGAAAAGCAATTTGGTAAGAAAAAAACACTCAATTTTATCTTCTTTGTAATTCAAATGTTGAGTTTCTAAAACAGTACATATAATATGGGTCGATGAAAAGAGGTATTGTTAAAAGTCAGAAGAAAATAAAGACAGCTGTTTTACAACAAAAGATGTTTTGCAATGCATCATATATTCAAAAATATTTTTTTCATATGTCTCTCCACAAAAAACCATCTCAAGTCAGAGGTTAATAACAGCACTTCACGGTCTAAGAGTAAAGCACAATTTTGGAAGGCATGACAAGCACTTTCACGTTATCGTGTTCGCTTATCTTTTTTAAAACGCCCGCATGCTTTGAGCCTAGCTTTTAACCGCTTGAGAAGAAAAAAATATCGTTAACAAAACAAAAACAAAACTTTTCCATTTAGACACTTAATTATTGTGCGGAAGAGTTACTAAATATACTTTTTTTTCTTCTTCTTGTCATCCTAGATTGAAAAATTATCAACGCCACTACCAATTTTTCTCATGTGCAGGTGCAATTTCCGCCTACTGTCTTTCATACAATGTTTGTAAGCATCCTCAACTTCTTCCGCTAAATTGTAAGTATAATCATTAAGAAATAAAGCAACAAAGGGTTTTTTTTTTCTCTACCTTAGTTTCTTTTCTTATTTTTTCAAACGTCATTTTTGAAAATGTTTACCACAGTTACCATTTCTTGGTTAAAAACAAACAACTTTTATTGGCTTATTGGCAAAGGACAAATACATGCACCCAACGGCAGCAGCCACTTACAGAGTGAATGAGTATAAATACAAACAGTAAAAAATAGTCACATACACAAAAAATCATTAAATGTTTAAAAGGCAATACAATCTTTAAAACAAAACTTTAAATTATTTAAAGAAATACATTAAAACCATCAAATGAGAAGCCCTAAAATTCAAGTAAAATTATCCGGTAATAGAGAAAGAAATTCTTAGAAACTCCAAAAAAACTCATAGCAACAACATCAACAGACCCAATAAACTTCTTATGTAAGATAATAAAACGGATTTAAAATAGCCCCACATATATTTCAGGTTCCCCTCGCTAGATAATGCAACTGATTCCCTTCCAGTTTTGTTAGGCTTAGACCCAAAGTACGTGCCACGGTACTCTGAGGTGCCGCGACGGGTGCCGCGTATTATCCATGCTTTCGATATGGATATATGATGGAGATAGACTAGTGTGCGGTGAAAGAGATCTAGTTATTCAAAGGGGGCCGTGAATCGAAAACGTTTTGGAATCCCCTGCTCAGACAAATATATGTGTAAAAAAGTTTTGGTCTCATCCCGGGTTCCTTCCCTGCACGGGCCCCACTGAGGGGCACACTTCTAGCCTCCCTCATGTGCGCACCATTATAAAATAGACGGGAAAAGAAATTAATTCGTAGGCAAAAATTAAGAGAAAACATGGTTTCTTTTCTCAACTATTTGCACATAGATTCTGAAATGAGTTGACAAAATTGAGTCACAATGAAATCGGTCGAAATGATCACTAAGTATCTTACATCCAAATTATAAACGGTGAAGGTCTCATTTAATTGATCATTCAGGAATTCTGAGAAAAATTATAGTGAATGAAGTAGGGGAAAAAACAGAAACAAAAAAAAAGTTTAAAACCAGAAAAAAAAAAAGCACGAAAAAGGGGTAAGTTTTGATAAGTTCGGAACTCGTTCAATTGATGTCACTGAGATGGTCGGATTTACAGGTTTGAGGGCCCGTTGCAATGAATTTTTGGGGGGTTAAAACATTTAGCATGCGCATTTTGTATTCCTTTAGGGAGTTTTATGGCAGCTGGGGACCTTCGCAACTGCATCAGTTGAGACATGGTAAATCTGCCACTGCTCTGAGACAAAAATGTTGAATTCAAGGCCAAGAAAAAAAAAGTGTCTGTTTCTTTACAACAGACACTCCAAAAGTGTCTGTTGTAAAGAAACAAGATATTTCAATGGGAATCCTGAATATATTCAGGTAGGTTTAATATTGTGCGTGAGTGGTCGTCTAGTGAAGAGGATTGAAGTTTTTGGATTCACCATTAAATGACATCCAAAATCCTTGCTTAACTTTCAAACTGTTCTTCAAGTACTTATCCTATGACTCAGTTTGAAAAGTTTTCTTTATGCTCCATAGCTTACAAAAGATATATTGAGCAGTAAGTTACCACTTGATGAGATATACAAGATATACGCGTTGGGTATTGCTACTGTTCTTCGTCGCAATACTGGCGCCCAGAAAGGATTATACCTTGAACGAAACGAAATTAATATTTACAAAACGAGCAAAAGCAATATCATTTTTACTTCCTTCTACAAAAAAAAAGGAAGTATTGTATTCGCAAAAAAATTTTCACCCAAAATTCGGCCTTAATTTCCATTTTGTTTATCCCCGAATTAATGTTGAGTTTTTTTTTCAATCCGACCACACGCGGATAAGTGCCTTAGAACGTATAGACACCCGAAATATCCATTTTGACATTTCCCGAGTTAATTACAACTTTTCTCGTAGCGTCCGTATGTATGTGCGTATGTATGTCGAATAACTCAAGAACGGTATGTTCTAGAATGTTGAAATTTGGTACGTAGACTCCTAATGGGGTCTAGTTGTGCACCTCCCTTTTTGATTGCATTCGGATGTTCCAAAGAGGGTCTTTTACACCTGTTTGGGGGGAAATCAATGCTAATTTCAATGCAAACTCAAGTGGTGTTATAATTTATGCAAACACTTGTCAATATCTCGCCAAGGTTTTGGTCGCCAACTTGGCGACAAATTTGGTGGATTTTTTTTTTTTTTTAATTTAGTTTTAATTTGGCCATTGCTGGTGATATTTAGAGAGTTAACTAATGAATCGCATTAAAATTGCCAATAATGGGGAAATAAATTTTAATTGGTGAAAGTCATGTCATCAGCTCGTATTTGAAGAAATTAAGAACTTCCTTACATAACGTAATCTTTCAAAAACTGATTTAAAAGGTTTAAGTTGCCAAAAACGGATTAAAAAAGTCTAATCTGTATAAAACAGATTTTAAATGTTTTCATTTGTCAATAACATATTTAAAAGGTGAAATCTGTTGAGAATGAATTCAAAATGTTAAACTTGACAAAGACAGAGCCAAAAGGTTAAATCTGCTAGAAACAAGTTTTTAAAAAATAATCTACTGAAAGCAGGTCCATAAGGCAAAAGCAGATTCAAAAGGTTTAATATGTTAAAAAACATATTCAAATTACTCCATAAGTCAAAAAAAAAAAAAAAGTCAAAAGGTTTTGTATGTCAACAACAGAGTCAAAATGTAAAATCAATCCAAAACAGATTCAAACGGTTTCATCTGTCAAAAACTTGTCCGAAAGGTTTAATGTGTCAATAAAAGATTCAAAAAGTTTAATATGTTGAAAGCAGATTCAAAAGGTATAATCTGTCAAAAGCAGTCAAAATGATTTAATATGTCAAAAGCAGTCAAAATGATTTAATGTGTCAAAAGCAGTCAAAATGATTTAATATGTCAAAAACGGATTCAAAATGATTTATCTTTCAAAATCAGATTGAACAAGTTTTATCTGCCCCGAAAACAAATTTAAAATGTCTGTCAAAAAACAGATTGATTTTTTGCAATCGTTTAACTTTTCATATGAAGCAACAATAAAGTTGTTGATGAAAAACCTGATACAATTTAATTTCCATGTAGCGAAGATTTTATTGCACTACACAATCAGCATCAAAGTTCAACAAAACGAGAGACCTCGTTACGCCGCATATCACAGGCAAAAATAATAATAAGATTAGAGTGAAAAAGAGAACGAAGCCCCGTTTCTCATTCACATTTATAAATACCCCAAACATCTTCAAACCTAAGAGATAACCTGCGACCTCGATGAAGGAAGGGTTATCATGAGAAAGAACAAAATAGACGCCGATTTCTTCTTCTTCACTGCTCGTTTACATAATCCACGGATTAAAAGTCATACTCTGAGGAGAAGCAGGTTCATAAAACCAATTTTGCACGCAATAAAAGTCGTCGTTAGTAACAAAAAAACTCTTGATTTAAGTTCATCTATGTTTAGTTCAGAATACTTCTCATTTAAATAGAATTAGAGGAGTAATGTAATTAGAAAGAATGGCTGCCTATGGTCCAGGATGGTTTTAAACGACTTTTAAAATGTGGAGCATGTCCAAGTTGATTCTCTTTAAGAAAACAATGCCTCAAGAGAAAAATGTAGAGCAGAATCGGTGGCGCACCTAGACATTTTATCTTTTCAAGGGATTTTAACTCATGTATTATTGCAGTATGCAGGGCTGTAAAGCTTTTTTTTCCCCTACCGAAATGCAAGAATGCAGACTTCTTTTAAATAATAAACCGATGTTGTAATTCTTAGTTGATCGACCTCGGAGGATGGTGGTTGGGAGGGGGGGGGGTCTACACGCAATGCATGAGAGGGTACGATGATATTGAGTACTATTCAATAAATTGAAAAATCACTTTACATTTGCATCATTTTAAAGATTAAGATAGGCGTTCAAGAAAAAAAAAAGTTTTGTTAACTTTTCACTGAATTTTAAAGTGACGTTATTTTTGATATTGTTTGGATTTTTTTTTTTTTTTTTTTTTGAATATATTTTCAGCAAGATTTAGATTTCGACAGAATCTAAGGTTACTGTTTTGAAGAAAAAATTAAGACTTTCAAATAATCTTCAGTAATAATAAAGCAAAAAGTCTCTCTGTCTGGATCTCTCTCTGTCTGTCAGGATCTCTGTGACGCGCATAGCGCCTGGACCGTTCAGCCGATTTTCATGAAATTTGGCACAGAATTAGTTTGTAGCATGGGAGTGTGCACCTCGAAGCGATTTTTTGAAAATTTGATTTTGTTCTTTTTCTTTTCCAATTTTAAGAACATTTTCCCGAGCAAAATTATCATAAGACGGACGAGTAAATTACAAAGTCATCACAACGTAGAACCGTAACATGGGTAAACCAATTGGTGAGAAGTTCACCATACATTATTCGTAAATAAACAGGCGAACCAAAAGACCTCTTAATTTTCTACTACGAGCAAAGCGGTGCGGGCACCCACTAGTGTAACAATAAAACAACAACGTTTCTCGATATAATGTTTCGAAGCAGTGTTCCGCCGTTAATAAAAACAATTGAAAGGCGTTCCAACCCCATCACACTCCCATACGTATGTTTCTAGAATGGCAAAGACATTTTCATCGATTTCCAAGAAATATGGCACAACAACAGTTTGTGACATGGGGCCACTTATTTTTTTTCCCCCTTCTAAAATTGTATTTTAATGTTTTCATATTCTAAATTCAAAGACAAATTTCCCAGTGAACTGTCCGATATAAGATGGAAGAAATTGCACACTTATAAATTTTTTATCATTCGAAATCCCTAATTTTTATGTACAAGATAGATTTGTTTGAAGCAGCGAGTCCTTGAGCATATGAGACAGTGAGAAGCAAAGGGATGCAAGTGGCAAAATTAAAAATTTGCAGATAACCAGTACACATGGTGAACCTCTCCTCTGTCTTGGGGCAAGATGTGGTACTATTAGCCCTGGTAGTTGCTGCTATACAGCATGATTTAGAAAACAAAATTCAATGAAAGCCTACCTAGGAGCTAATCTTTAAACGCGTTTTACTCAAAACTTTAAAATGTCTACTTGCATCCCTTTGCTTCTCACTGCCCTCATATGATATATTTGATTTTTCCAAAATTCACAAAATGAAAGGATTTTCTTTTTGCAGCTAAAAATGTTGGTGCTTTTTTTATGTTGTTTACTTCAATCAAAAGGAGTGTTAGTAACCCCCTGCCCTGACGTAAGAGTTAACTTACAAATACAAATACAAAAGTGACGACCAGCAACAGGCTCTGGGCCCAGCTAGACTGGTCCTAGTCAATTTACAATCCCCAGTGAAGATCAATGGCCCTCTTAAAACTGTCTACTCCCTTGCTCATTACCACCTCTTCCCGTAAGCTGTTCCAAGGTTCCACTACCCTGCTAAAATAATCATTTTTCCTAATATCCATGTTAGCCTGAGATTTAAGTAGCTTAAAACAATGACTCCTTGTCCTGTTTTCAGTGCTTAACTTCAGCCCCGTAACATCTTTCATTTTAATAAATTTAAACAGCTGAATCATGTCTCCTCGGTCTCTTCTTTGCTCAAGACTGTACATTTTTAGCCTTCTAAGCCTGGAATCATAATCTAAGTGGGAAAGTTCACTTATTAGCCTTGTAGCTCGCCTTTGAACCCTTTCCAATACATTAATGTCTTTCTTAAGATAAGGAGACCAAAACTGAACAGCATACTCCAAATGGGGTCTTACCAAACTTCTATATAAGGGCAGAAGAACTTCTTTATATTTGTTTGAAATAGATCTATTGATAAACCCAAGCATCCTATTGGCTTTGTTGCTAGCAATGCTGCACTGTTGGTTAAACTTTAAATCCTAACTTGTTCAAATTTAAGAATCAAATAGAGATTGGGAGTAACCCTTGCTTCCTTCTAACCAGGGATAAGAACCACACGAATAGTGTAAAAATACAAAAAGTTTTAATGAGTAACAATCAAAAGAGCGTCTTAAGACACATTTTTTTTTTTTTGTGCAAAAATTATCCCCCCCCCCCTTCCCCGTTATCGAGATATAAAGTTTTAAAGTGCCAAAATCTCAAGGAAAGCGCCAAATTTAAAGAATTGGCCAGAAATTGATCACACAATTTCATCTTCTGCTGAAATTTACAAATCGTGTGAACGATGCCTTCCATTACTCACTGAAACTCGCTAAATTTGGCAACTTTTCCCAAACCTACGGAAAACTTTAAGACCTCATATTTTGATAACAGGGGCACGAAGGCTAATAATTTATAAGTCCAGAAATATGTTTTTCAATGCTCTTTCTTTTTCTACTTAAGTGAATATTTTTCATTCTTGTACTATTGTGTGGTTTCCTTATAAGAAGTGGAGAGATAGAGAGATCCAAGGTTAAGTTAAACCTTGATTTTTTTATTTACGGTTCACATGTACTACCATCTAAGGTTTTCAATTGTCAGTGTAAATCAGAACATTAATTAGAACAAATAATCAGTAGTTCAGTGTGTGCTTCAAAACAATTAAATCGAGCTGCATGCCTGTTTTAGGGATCCCTTATTTCCTTCAAAACATTAACTTCCTCAGACGTATTAAATGCAAAAAAATCAACTGTCTCACTATTATACTCTACAGCGAATCCCTTCCGTAAACCAGCACCACTAGCGGCAATTAAGTGATGACCCTTCCAAATCTAGTCTCTTTCTATTTTTCCTCGCAGCTTTTTGAGAGCAATTTCCCTGGGCGAAATTGAAGAAGAAAAAAGAAATCGTTTTTTCCCCGATTTCGAAGTCACGATTTTGCGGTCTCTTCAGAGTTGTAAGCGACCTACCTATTCCTGATAACAGTGATGTTTTCATTTGCTTTTTAATGACTGTGGAGTATAATGTGTCAAAAGCTTCAAAAGAGCTAGTTTCTCAGGGTTTTCTCTGTTATTCAGATAAGCAGGAAGAAATTGCTGCGTTGGAATGAGGATTCAATCGGAAATGCCAATAAGTATGAAGCTTTTTTATTTTTTATTTTTTCAATATGTCGGATAACAACAACAAAACAAATAAAGTTCCTCCGATTGTTTCATGAACAAGGTTTTAGAACTCTAATCTTCCATAAAGAAAAACGAGCTGATGTGTGTATCACATACCTTCTTTTTAGTCCAATTTAATGTCATTTCCAAATTACTGGCAATTTTAATGTGATTCAATAGTTTTCTCTCTTAATATCACCAATAGTGGACAAATTGAAATCAGATATTTAAAAAAAAATCGCCAAATTTGTCGCCAAGTTGGCGACAAAACTTGGCGACCAAAAGACTGGCGATATATCGGCAAATGTCCGCCAAACTATAACACCACTTGAGTTTACATCGAAATTAACAATGATTTCCCCTCAAAAAAGGGGCAAAAGACCCCTTTAGAAACACCCGAATGCAACCAAAAGGGAAGGTGCACAACTAGACACCACTAGGAGTCTACGTACCAAATTTCAACTTTCTAGGACTTACCGTTCTTGAGTTATGCGACATACATACGCACATAAGAACATACATACATACGGACGTCACGAGAAAATTCGTTGTAATTAACTCGGGAATCGTCATTACGGATATTTCGTAATTTCGCGTGTCTATACGTTCTTAGGCACATATCCGTGTCTGGTCGAGTCGAAAAAAAACTCAACATTCATTCGGGGGTGATTAAAATGGAAATTAAGGTCGATTTTTGAGTAAAAGTTTTTTTGCGAATACAATACTTCCTTTTTTGTAAAAGGAAGTAAAAATCGAACAATTTAAATTTGTAAGAAGAAAACATAAAATGAACTGAGTAGAGCACTTTCAGTGGGTCACATAATAAAGTATCAAAAACACTTTTAGTCATTTTGGATCACAATCTTTTAATAAACCTAGTAAAATGCCTCAAATATATCTGACGAAACATAAAGAGCAGTATCTGCACATTTGAAGAAGCACGTTTTGGATTCCATAACAATAGGCAAAGGTTGGAGTTTGATGTTTTTTCATGTTTTATTTCCAGCGGAAGCTAAAAGAACAAATTTGGACAGTAAAGCTAAAGTACAATAGATAAAAAATTTGCAAAAAAAAAAAAAACTAAAATTGAAAAATTTTGCAGATACTGTACTTTACCTTCCCAAGACATATATGATTATAACTAATCAGACACCAAACAACAAATGGCCTGGCCAGTTATTACTATACTATATATGTTACTACCAAAGTGCAGAAATCAGTTGCTCAGCAGATGATCTATAGGTAACGTGCAGATTACACAGAGTAATTCGGTAAAATGCAGATAAGTGTTTCACTTCTCAAATTATCTAAGTAATCTGCAAATTAACTAGATAATCTGCACATTACTTTCTATAGACTCTCAATAAAGTAAAAACAAGATTTTTGCTGAAGCAGCAGAGTTGTTTTATTTCGATTAAATTAACATATCGCACCCCGGCTGTGAAAGAGACATAACTCAAAATTTGGGAAAAACGTACTCAAGCTATTGATATAAAATCTAGGTTTGATGCTCTTTCTTGACACTAAACTAAAACAAAGTTAATATGTAGGCAAGGATGCCCACCCCCCTAAGAGCAAGAGCGCCCCCTCCCCCTCTAAAAATCGCAAAAACGAACAAAAGCAAGAGCCTCCCTCCTCCCAAAAAAAAAGTAAAAATACCCCTTAAAACAACCCCCCTAAAAATTTAAATGCGGCAGTCTGCGCCTTGACTCCCCCCCCCCTGCTCCTGTAGATGGGCACCCCTGACTTTAGGAAACGATGTCCCTCCCCGCTTTGCAGCTACAGCACTGTCAGTGGAAGAAATGAAATGCAATGACGAAAATAGACCTGTCATTTAGAAAGGTCAGGGGGGTCAATTGCCCTCCCCTCTGGCTTTCAGAAATTAATGCATTTACATTAAGTAAACGTTATTTTTGCTGTTTTCTGACAAAATTTACATTGAGTAATTCGCACTATGCCCCCCCCCCCTCCATTTCGAAAAAAACTCGAAATGACGAACCTAAATGAAACCGTCGCGTAGCTGCAATAAATCCGAAATTGTATAGAAATCCGAACATACATTGTTTTCGATGAATTCTGCTCACACTTAGACAATCACGATCACACCACACTGGCTTCCTACGATTTTTTGCCTTCGTGCCATTAATCATATTTCTCCGAGTGATTGGCTAAGCATATCGCATTGATATTCAGGTTATCAAAACACCGATTCCGGAGAAGAGATTGAATCAGATTAGGCGACATTTCATCTTGAGCTGACCTTCTTCGTTTTCCTGAAAACTAAACGAGCGTTTAGCATCGCTGCTCGATTTATTTTTGGGATTTATTTGGCGAGCAGCAGAGCGATTATTCTTTTTTTTTTTTTCTTTCTTCGCCGCGTTTTCTGAAAAACATTCCCTTTCGAAATCACCCTTTCTGAAGCTTAAAGACCGTATCATTTAACCGCGAAATTGAAGGCAGAAAATGCCATGTCTAAATCGGGAAGAATACGGGGATGAAGGATACAAATTACACAGCCGGCGACGTGTGTGTGGGATGGAAAATATCATGATATTTTCGAAAATATCCTATATTTTTATATATATCGGATATTTTGATATATATCCGATAATTTCAATCAGCGAAAACTACAAAATAGTAAATGCATTCTCAAATAACTCTTTATTTTTTTTATATTATAATTACAATATGTCGACTTAAAATTAAGGTTTCTCTCATTATTTATGTCTAATATTTCATTTTACATTTCTATCAATTTTAATGGAATTACTTTAGCATTAGCTGTTTTACTTATTTTTCTTCTGTTAGCTACTTTTACAGTTATATAATTCAGGAATAAATAATATGCTTTTGTCGGTGCACAACAGTCACAAGAAATTTTCTTTTTTTCTGAGCAATGTTTAATATTTAATCAGGCACTTTTAATATGAATTAAAATTGCTACATTACTAATAATTTTATGAACATAAAATGCAAGTAAAAAAGGAACATAAAATTACTTTGTTATATTAATGATGTATTAATGAAATGATGCATAAAAGTATAGTACATAACTTTTTGGTTATTTTTAATAATAAATTTACAATAGTACTATAAGAATATACTTTTTGTATTGAAAATACCCGTAGTTGAAAAAATAAATACCAAAAATATCGAAATACCATGATATTTTCCAAATAAATATCGGATATACTATATAGTGATATATATCATGATATATATCGACTGATATATATCAGCGAACCTTGGTTTCTCATGCTTCAAAACTTCTACAACAAAAAAAAGTACAGTTCAGATTAAAAATTTAACAATCTTATTGCAGTACAATCTCGTTTTTCCGGACTAACTGGGACTAAAGGCAATGCGGATAAGCGAAAATCCAGATAATCAGGGTAATATGCGTAGCAAGCAAAACACATTCTTAAATAATCAGAAGTTCTTTATTAATTGCACTAAAAATAATGCTTGGTGATAAAATTACATTGGGTTGCCTTTGCGCAAACACTTAATCATTTATAGTTCAGTTGCAGTGGTGTCAAACTGACACTCGAAGAACGACATGTTGTTCGTTCAAGCTACCGTAAACGCGGACTACTTTGGCCCAGGTTTTTAAATTTTCTCATGCTTTTCTCACAATAATTTTCTAACTATTCATATTTCCAAGCGGTGGAAACTTGTTTTACACATCTAGAGGTCTCTTAATTTAATTTTTGAACAGTTATCAGTTTATTTCCAAGTATTTTAACCATTTATTAGTGTTTTGATATTTCTGTGGTAAAACAACAATGGGGTAGTTTCCAAAAATGTAAAAGTATTTTTTTCTGAAAGAGCATGCTTAAAGATATAGGATCTGACCATTTTTTAAATAATTTGTTCAGGTTTAATATTTTTAAAAAATTACTTAATTCGGTTCGCTTTCATTGTTTACATCACAAATGATGAAATGCCATTCAGTGTTAACATTTTCACGGAGAAAAATATTTAATTCGTATCTTTACTCACGTGTATTAGAAAAGGATATGGTGGATAGCAAGTGTAGAGAGCAATTTTAATTCGCTGCTTGATTACCATAACGTGGAAACGTGGTACAAAATGCGCCAAAGAGCATCATTTGTGACGTCATAAAGACCACGCTTTGTTTTCAAAATCGGACACCCTTTAAAAAATTAATTAAAAAATAACTGTTGGGAAAATGAAAGAATTTTCTGGGTCCATGTTATTTTTATTTATTTATTTTTTTTTTTTGCTAATTCTATCAATTTTAGTGACTAGAAGTACTACTTTTGACTGAAGGAAATAACACCATTGGTTAAGAGCAGCAACTTTAAAAAAAAAAAACGGTTTACCATTCTAGTTTCAACCGGCCAGTTACGGAAGAAGATTTAAGAGCTTAACAGTATTTTGAGAGACTCCCCAATGTCGTGTTTGTTCCAAAAAGCGAGGAGTTATTTGCGTTGCGCATTCAATAGATAATTCCGCTTGCTCATAATAGCAATGCCGGAAATATTTCTTGAATTCCTACAGCATCGGTAATTCATTGTTAGCGTCATAAGTAGGCACTGATCCCATAAATGTGACATAAATAGACTAATATACATGGACAAATGGAATGAACAAAAAGAAAGCGTAGAAGACGATTGATATAAAAAGTAGTAGACAGCAGAAAAAAATACGAAAAAGAAATAAATACAGTTGAATTCGTTTATAACGAGCGTGAAGGGACCGTGATATTTTTTCCTTATAACCGAGTGTTCGTAAAAAAAGCTTTGTGAAAAAAAATATAAAATCATATATACAGTTGGACCCCGATTTAACGAACCTCTATTTTACGAATTTTGTGATTTAGCGAATTTTTATTTTTCCCCGACTAAAATGAAAGCGAAAACCCCATTTAACGAATAATAAACACCGAATTAACAAACCATTTCAACAGCCAAAAAATTTTTTGCTGTCAATTTCAGTTAAAAAATATTGGATTGTTTTCCACATGACATAGCCATATTGTGCAAAGCAGAAAAACACTTTTATTGGAATTTGCAATTTTTGACGGGCGAGGGGGCGACCAATGAGTAGCGATTCTGATGCTGTAAGCGATAATGAAACTCCCATTGAAATTGTTACTTTTTCGAATGTTTTACATGGCCTGGAAACTGTAAAAACATATCACGCAGTAGGCTGTAAATGACACAGTACTTCCGTCTCTCAATAAAGTCGAAAGAGAATTATTTCCATTCAAGTATCAAAATAAATTGTCAAAATCTATTGCTCAGTACTTTAACATTTCGAATTAACTAGTGTGTAATAATTCGTGGAATGCTGAACAAAAAGTGTGCACTTTCTTCTTTTGGATATTTATGCATAATTGCTTATTGGGGAGTAGATAAAGTAAGTGAAAAAAAATTGACACTCTGATATTACGAATAACCCCGATTAACGTATAAAAGTTTTGGTCCCGATGAATTCGTTAAATCGGGGTCCGATTGTATTTGCTTACTTGTTTAGCAGTTTTCCAATTTATTATTTTTTTTTTCCTGTGTCGAAGAAGTTGGTTAATTTGCTTTGAACTGTTTTATTTTCTCTTCTTTTCGTTTTTGTTTTGCGGAGAAAACTCATAACCTGAAAAACCAACTCTGGTTTTAAAAAATGTTTGAAGTCTTTGAACTAAAAAAAAAATCCTTCATCACCTGTTCTCAGAATTTATAACTTATCAAATCCTTTTTGTTGACTTCGGGTTGTTAAAGATATTTTTCCAAGGAAGGATTAGCTGAACTGGCTACAGGAATTTAATAGAAATTTTATGAAATTCATAAGTGTTGTTCGCTATGTTCGGGGTTTGTTCGTGAAAAGCGGGCAATGCTTCTCTAGATTTAACATTGTACCAACCATTTCTGATTTTCTCGCTAAATCTGGGTTTTTGTTAAATCAGGGCTCGTTATAAGAGAGTTTGATTGTATAATTAAAATGGTTAAGACGGAAAGCCACATTTTCAAACTGATGAAAATCCTTAGAACAAAAGTGAATTATCTTAAGCATGGTCTCAACAAACTTTAAGCAAAAATTATTGCTCTTAAACAAATGGAAAGGCTTTAAAATGTGCCTAAAACTTTGTCATCGAAACAAAAAAAAAAGGAAAAACTACTTATATGTGAGTCAAATGTTTTGCAAAATTTTAAAATTTTGCAACGTAATAAAAATGTGTGCGCATATGCAAGAAGTACGAATGATAAACAGTAAAAAAGCAGGTATTTAGACTTGCGTATCACACAATACAATTGATTCCAATTGAAGTGCATGTAAAATGAATGTGATAGACTGAACAGTCAAATTAAATTTATTAAAGAACGTTTACTTCCTGAGCTCGATTTAGGCCTTAACGGGGCAGAGACAGGGACGAGATACAAGAGGAAGGTCATGGATCATTGAGCTCATGCCCCCCCCTCCCCGTCGTCGACAATATTATCCATCTATCATTATTGTTTGTTTTCATAATTTAATAATTGCATGAACGAGGGATGGACGCAGAATATCATGCAAATACATTATCAATAAAATGTAAGTGCCTTCCTCACTACTTTAAATTCATTAAATGTTTATTCAAGTAAGTCTTTGAAATAATACTTAATGTCATTGCTTCTGAAATTTATTAATAAAATTTATGACCAATACGCACCTTATTCCCAGGGGCGGATACAGACTACGATCTTGAAGGGGGGGGGGAGGGTCATGCTAAATAATAACCTTCCTCCCGGACTAATCTACGGTTTAAGGTTCGAAAAATTTCTCAAAATACTTGGGTGCCAATAAAAAGCACGAAATCAGTCAGGAGTATGACTCCTAATAAGCATAAACGTTGCAAATTAATTTCATAAGCAATGAAAGAAGAAATTTCAAAAAGTTAATTTCAAAAATAAGTACAAAATGGAAAACACAACTGAAAACGTTTACATTTTATTCATAGTGCTTGAACACAATTTGGACGATTACTATTGTCGACGGTTGGGGGGGGGAGGGGAGCATGACCTCCAAGACCCTCCCCTTGTAGCCAAACCTTATTCCTGTCCGGTATGGTGCTTTCTATTCGACACCTAAACAGTTCCATAAATTTTGTGTACAAAATACTCGGTATTTTCCAGCATTGCACTCCTCCTCCCTAAAATGCAAGTCCGTATTCGCCCCAAACAAAGGCCACGTGACTGAATTTCTGAGAAAAGGTGATTGTTCTGTGGGCCACAGCTCTGTAAAAAAAGATGGATATTTTGACAATGTTTTTAATTATTATAACTGTTATCAGGTGATCATAATAATCGTAACAAAGTATTACTATCATCGTCACATTAAAGATTTGGCTGAAAAAAAGCTTAATACGGTAGGGCATGATAGCCTGTATTTCGAAAATTAGAATTCTACAGTTAACAATGCACACTGAAAGTGAAATGCAGCTTTTCTTTTTAATTTGACGTTATACGAAATTTTTTTAAAAAGTGTAAAACTTGATCGAATCACAGCGCGATGGTGTTTTTTTTTTTTTTTTTTTTTCGATGAATAAGAGACAGGGTGAGGGGAAGATGAGCTACTCACTTTAACAAAAAAAAAGTCATCACAAGTTCTAGAAACGGCCAGTAAGCGAATGGTCTTCATCGTAAATATATATTTGCATAAAAATTTATACACACATATATGAAAGAGTGTAAGGATAAATATACATTCTTGGACATTTTTCATGTTCGAAAACAATGCTACACTTCACCAACGGTTATTCAATTCCGCATGAGACTACGGAGTATTGTTTTACCTGAATTGGTAAACTTCCAAGCGCAAGGTAAAATACTTCATACTAAATTGAGGTACAAACAAAGAATGGTTACCGAGTTAGATATATTCACAATATAAAAGAGCATTTTGTTGAATATGTACGAAAGAGAAAATGGCTTTGTAATGCATTTATGGTGCTAAAATACTCGATTATGGCCCTTGAAGCTGGACGTTTTGTTTTTACGAGCCCATTCAAGACACAATCAGACGAAATAAACTCTTATTTGATTTCGAATCAAACTCCTCTGTATTTTTGGAACGGTTAGAAACGTTAACTTCTTTTTGATTGAGAGAATCGCTCGTTTATGCGTCGTCTTTTAAGTAAAAAAAAACTAGCGGAACCCGCACGACTTTGCCCGTAGTAGAAAATTAAAAGGTCACTTGGTTAGCTTGGATATTTTCAAATAATGGATGATGAATTTCTCGCCAATTTGCTATGTTCATTTGCTCGCCCGTGTTCCACGTTATGATAATTTGTTCGTCCAGGTTATGGCAATTTGCTCGGTAAAATGTTCTTAAAATTTGAATAGAAAAAGAACAAAACCGAACTTTTAAACAATCGCTTCGAGGTGCACACCCCCATGCTACAAACTAATTCTGTGCCAATTTTTATGAAAATCGGCTGAACGGTATAGGCGCTAGAGCGTCACAGACATCCAGATATCCAGACTGAGATCCAGACTTTCAGCTTTATTATTAGTAAAGATAAAAAGAAAACACGTTTTTAAACTCATATCCTCATGCAAATTCGTTTCTAAGTATAACCTTAATTAATATGTAATCCTGTTGATTTATTTATTTGTTATATACTTATTTAATGCACAAAAAATAATTTTTATTCTTCGCTTTAAAAAAAAAAAATTATAAGGATTGTAACTATATCTGGAGTTCATTTTCAACGTTTGAAAATAATAATTAAAATTCCCACAACTTACAATGAAAATATAGTTATACTTCAGAAACGAATGCATATAGCATATCTTAAATTTCGTAACGATACGTTGTGCTATTTACCAACTAATGCTTCACGCGTAACATAAATGATCTGAACCGCCAAATTCATGCAGCTTTTCCTCGTTTTCAAAACAAAATAAGCCAGAAACCAAAAGACCAAATAATTTGTAATTTTCATATTTGTTCTCGTGAGGCGTGCAACATATAAAATAAAGCGTTTAAAAATTCATTTAAGGTGTCAAACTTGAAGATATCAATAGTTTGAACCGAAATTATTTTTTAGGCAATTTGATACCTCTGAACATTTTTGCCAAACTCATTTTTTTTTTGTTCTGTGTTAATAAGTATACATTTAACAATTATTACGTTTCCTAGAGCACTGAGACATAAATGAAAATTTGAACTGCGTCGGGATTAGACAAGTTCAATCGTGATAAAAATGGCAATTTAGTATTTGCTAACAATTAAACTTTAAAATAAAAGGAAAGAAAAAAACCAGGTAGAACGTTTAGTGCAGCAGTTCTCATTTCGTATGCATACATAAGACCAAAGCTGATGTCCCTTGACAAAGATGCGTTCATGGACGGACACAAGGGGAGGGTCATCGAGGTCCTGACCGCGTAATCCCCCCCCCCCCCCGAAACCGTCGACAATTTTATCCATCCACATTGTGTTCAAATTATTCAGGAATAAAATATAAACGATTAAAGTAGTCTTTCCAATTCAATTACAATTTTTGAAAGTAAATATTTGAAACATTACTTTTATCATTTTTAATGAAATTAATTAGTAACGTTTATGTCCTATTGGGTGCCTTATTCCGTTTCGATTTGGTGTTTCTTTCTACTGACACCCAGGGGTGTTCCCATAGAGTATATACTCCATATACGCCGTATACTCTCAATCATTTCTTGGACAGATGGCGTATACCCTCAAGCTTCAAAAGAGTTTATATTATAACATATTATGCATATGATCGCATACACATATTGTGCGTAATGAATTACTGGGAGTATACCCACAGAAAAATTGATGGGAACATTACTGCTGACACGCAACTAGTTTCAGAAATTCTTCGTATCCAAAACCCTATATTCTTCGGCATGACTCCCCCCCTCCCGCCCCAGAAAACGGTAGTCTGTATCTGCCCCTGGCTACATTTGCATCCACTAATTTTATATGGAGAATACTGAAGGGGAGAAAAGCGCAAGCTATAAGTCAATAATAGTTTGTTTGTTTTTTTTTTTTTTGAAAAAGCAGTTCTCTATTTATAGAATACCAAACTTAAATAATACGAAAAGAAAATACTACAACCGCTATGTTTACATCCATAAGCATGTCTTGTGATGTAAGATCCCTGTGAAGAATGCATATTCATTGACAACCTTCAGTGTAAAATTCCCCAATAAACTAACAAACATGACGATGAAATAGAGGGGAATATTAATTGTGTCAGATTTAAACGCAGTTCATTAGTCAGGGTGGCGACAAAAACTGTGAAAAAAAGTTCCCTGACTTTTCCCTGATTTCCCTGATTAAGTTCACCAAATTTCCCTGATTTACATACCAATGATAATGGTTTCCTTTCTTTGCTCTACTTGAAATCCATTGTATGTTCGTATAAAATGCATATTTTAAACGTTTTAAGTTGTGTAAAGTTTTAAAAAAGTGCTACTTTTTTTAACAAAATGGTAAAAAAAAAAACATATCAAGTTAATTTTTTGGAAAAAAAAAAAAAAAACTACAAAACAGTATATTAAATTTTTCTACATTGAAAGATTATAGAAAATTTTTAAAAAGTACTTTACTTCTAGAAACTACTTAGCATAAGAATGTTAAGAAACTATTAAAATCACTCTTAAAAACATATGTGTATTTATGGTAGAACGAAGAAGTAATTGAAATTATTTTGAACTAAATTTTCAAACAGTATAATAATCATTGCAAGAATAACAAGTAATAGTGAAAGAATGGAAGTAATGTAGTTATTCTTACATAACTAATTGACATATTTATGCAAAACAGATGAAACCTTTAGACATCCATTCATAGGGAGCTTTTCTCTAATCAAGAACATAGGTTTTAATGAATGAATACAGTATTTTAACAATAAAAAATAAAGATATTTACTTAAGTACACAAGTTAACTCTATTTCAAATGATTTAAGTATGTAACGAAAAAATCTTAGATTGCTTTTGTAAGAAACAACTTTGAAATGCAAGAAAAAAAAGCAATTAGTCAAATAAGTTCAATTTTAGCAATTAAATTAAAAACGCGAAGAAGTAACAGCTTTTAAGCTTTTATCAGTATTAATTCAAAAACTAAAGATTTCTTCTTGAAATCAAAATTACAGTACGCTAATCACTTCGAGACGATGGAATAAAGGCTAAGGAGCTAAGGCATTAATGAAGGCTTTCTCTTTGCCTGTATGGTTGCTTATTTTATGTCGCATTGAAAGCGTGAAAGGAAATTTCAAGCTATGTAAAATAAACCACCTAACAGACACAGAAGCAATCTTAGGAAGTTCATCCTGCGTTTAATAAGTAAGATTCAATACTTTGACATTGAGGAAAAAAGATTTAAAATTATGTGGCAGTGTATAATCGCACCTCATTAATTTCACTTTTTTTATAAACAGATAATTGGCAGAAAATGCGTAGAGAATTTAGATACTTAATTTTGTAAAGTAAAAAAAAAAAAAAAATCATAAAATCAATTTTCCCTGATTTTTTGTTATTTTTTCGAAATTCCCTGATATTTCCCTGACTTTTCCCTGATTAATAAAGTTCCCTGACTTTTCCCTGATCTCCCTGATTTCCCTGATCCGTCGCCACCCTGTTAGTCATCAAAATGGCAGTCTTACAATTGTTAAGTCCCAAACTTAAAAATCAAAAGACAGTGCTACTGTGGCAGTATTTACTCATACAACCCCACCCAATAACGCAAGAAGGTCCGCACGAGATCTCTATTCATAGACGAATAAGAGGTGCATCTATGATTGATTTCAACAGAAGACAATAAAATAGAGGGAAATGCAGGTTGCACGAGTCAAGTTCATTAGTCATTGAACTAATAATCTTGCAGTTGAAGATTAGCAATCATTAGATCAGAAGAAAAAACAATGGGAAGACGGCAATTTTCACTTGTGCAACTCCGGCCCATAATGCAGGATCCACAAGAGCACTGCGGATCTTCAGTGGAAAACATGATCCGCTGTTTAATTTATATGATGGATGCTGAAATAGAGCATACTATAAGTTGGGTTTAATTAAAAAATTGCATCATTAGTTGTGAAAATGGCATTGCATTTGCATAATAACTAGCTCAAAAATAGAAGAAAAGACCACGGCTATGTCTATTTCTATAGAATTTTAAGAACGTGAAAACTCATTTTTCATATGTCATTCTATTCAGTTTTCCATTCAGCATTTTTTAATTCATTGTTCATTTGCCTTACTGCACATATATTTACAATGAATTATCTTATGAGTTTTATGAATTATCTTTGTTGCTCATTTTGCAAAATGTGGTGCAGCAGAAATGGCTCATGTCTAGTCTTCAGAAGCCATCTGTACGACTAAGGCAGAGATGAACATGCGAAGTATGCAGCCATACATTCACATTTGGCTATTATTTCTTATGCAGTCACGCATTGTCTAGGACTCACGTGGTTCACTCGTGACGTCACTTACTAACCTCGACCTTGACGATTGGAGCAACCACCATTTCGAATTCAGGCTATAAATGAATTTTTATTTCACGTTCTTCCATTGTGCCAGCCGGACTTGAAGCCATATTTCATCCCACGTAAACCGAAAAGAAAATAATTTGAAAGCTCTTTTCAAAGGAAATATACAACTAAACTTATTTCAGAAAGTTTCTTGTACAGTCTATTCTTTCTTAATAGTTTTGTTTATTCTGGTTGAAAGTGAGAAAAATAATTACTGGAAGTTTTCTGAAAGTCCTTGGACGTAATGTGAAAAAGTGAAATTGCAAGACTGTAATTACACGTTGGATATTTTTTGAATGATATTTTCTTCAATTTTTATTTATTTTGGTATCAAACAACATTTAAGTTATTAATCATGTGATTTATTATCTCGAAGCAATTTTCTTAATAACATTTACACTCATTTTCCATTTTTTCTTAATTAAATTGAATGCCTCATTACCTAAAACAAAACAAAAACAAAAAAAGAAAAAAAAACATCAAAATTTCATTTTAGCTGATTTTTATTTTCAAGATTTGATTAAGTTAAATCCGACGCCATGTGGTGGTATGTTTACCAGTAAACAAATCAATGGGAAATCCTTCTCTTTTCAAACAAATGAGTTCGAAAATAAGGATTGCAAAATAAGGATTGCGTATTAATCTGTATAATAGTAGAGAGATCATCATATCGCACCAGAATTACAACGAAGGACGGTTAGAATTCATAATCGAAACTACACATCGAATGTTCTACAAAATAATATCAATTCTAATGCCACATCATTTAATAAAGAAGTTAATTCGTAAAAAGCTAAACGAAAAACAAATGTTTAAAATGATAGTCAATCTATTAACCTAGGCAGATTTACAAGTTTGGGGGCCTGTCTCAGAACACTTTTTAGGGGTACCTTAAAAAAAATAATAATTTATGTTTTTCTTCAAATTGCAATCAACCTTAATTATGTACACAAAATGTTGATTTGAATGGTCTTACTGTATTTCGTCAAAATTTCAATCAAGTCAGCTGTTGTTCCGGGTTTCTTAGTAGGATGGCGTTGGAAAGTCACTCCACATCTCCCACCAAAACTGAGAAGGTTTCTTACCATTCGGGGGAGAAGTGGAGGAGTTGTCTTCAGTTGTCTCTTTTGTGGTCCCCATGTCATACTCGCAATTGCAAAATTTGTGATATGATAAATCCACCTTTGTATTGAAATATTTTTGCGCATGCATAAAGATATATTAGAAATAAATCATTTCAAAAAGTTTTTATCCTGATCCCATTCCAACTTGAAATATTTGCACATAAATATTTGACTTTATATTTTTAACCAGGGGTGCCCACGAGAGGGGTGGGGCATGGTGCAGTGGGCGCCATTGAAAATTTTTGAGGTTGAGTTTTTCTTGTTCTATAGGTGTTCAGAATGTTGGGAGGGTGAACGCCATCGTTCTTGAGGGATAAGCACCTTTGTTTTAACAGCAACTATAAGTGTTTGATAATAATAATAAATAAAAAAAAATTAAAAGCAACAGTTGTTACTTTCTTTTGAAAACTGCATTTTATTCGAAAAGGACAATAAGTATAATAGATTTTTAACAGAGCAACGGTATAGTTCGAAGTAAATTGAGTGAAATCAACGGAAAATTATCCATTAAATTCAATTAATTTTGAAAATTGGTTAAAACAACGGTAACTAACCTAAATTGGCTGAAGATATATTTTTAAAATTTAGTGAATACAAAGATCGACTGGGATGGAAAGGGGGGGAGGGATGATTCATGTGTACACCATCGACTTTAATGGTTGGGTTGCATGAACGGCAAAGTTAAGGTTATATTGAAATCAAATTGCAGGTTAATCCTTTGCAAAAGAACTTATTCAATAGTTGTTTTAAATTACTATAATATTTTTATGGGATCAAACAATGTTCACTAACTCACATCAAGATATTTTTGGATACAAATGTATTGTTTGTTCTAAAATTTATGAAATAGTAACTATAAAAAGTTCTAGTGACTAAAAAGTATTGCAAGAGTATTTTACAATAAAGTTTGATTGAGACGTTATGAATATTTTTATTCAGAAAATGCGAATTAATGGTACCCTGATTGAAAACAAGGTCCAAAATATTGCCACGATCGACTGAAAATGGGTTCGAGATCGGCAGGTCCACCGCGATCGACGGGTTGTCGACCGCTGAAAGATGTTAGGACTAATTCTAAACAAACCCATTCCGTTATTAACCCTTGTATCTCCTAATCACAAGGCTAAGCCATCATTAATACAGATTAATCCTACAAGCTTTGCATAACAACAAAGCCCATCCTTGGAGAAGATCAATTAAAGTGAGTTAAAATGTAACTTATTTTCGTATCCTAACATTAATTGGCTCTTCATTATATGTTGAATTCACGCAATGATTATTTTAAATGACGGGATCAGTAGTGTGATTATTTCTGTCAAGAAACGTGTAATCATTATCCAACAAACAAATTAAAGATTTTTTTAGAACAGAAACAGATTAATGTATACTCGTTCAACGTAGGTTCCTTTAAGCCGCTATAAGTTTTAGATGTCTTGAAAAAGTGTTTTAGACACCCTGATTTACCACCGATAAGATGAAAATGTGAATGATTGTAGGCCAAAATGGACGCGTCTATTAGTTTGCAAGGATGGCGATTAGTCGAAAAAAAATTTGTTTTCAAACATTTAGGTGTAATACAAACAAGTTACACTGAAATGCGCGGTTTAACCATTTTTAAAAACTGGGTTGTACTGGAGATCGTGATTTAGTTACAAAGTTTTAGTGGTCTAAGATAATTACTCTAGTTACATAAATATACAAAGTGACACTATGAAAACAAACTAAGTAACGTTACACCACCAGAGACTGATTACCTCAGGGGCATGTGGGGCACAGGCCCCTCCTCTTAGATTTCAGGGGGCCCAAAATCCTCTTAATTTATCATAGTGATTAAAAATAAATGACAATTTCACTCAGTATCTAGAGTACAATGATGTTATTGATATTTTTGCAAATGCCAAGACAAGGAAAAACTCTCTAATTTGTTGATAAAATTTCCACTTAAAAATTTGATATCTTTCGCAAATCCCAAAACCCACTCCCAGTTTATTCTGTATTTACTATTAAAAGTTATATCATTGATAATTTTTATGTTAACGGTTTATGGTTACTTGCAAATTTTAACCACATCTTATATAATTATAATATATTATCTCTTCTACTTTTTAAATGTGCCTTTATATTATATTGTGATATGAGGTACCACCAAATTTGACACAGCTGTGTTAATACGCAAGTATAGAAATATTTTATTGCTTCTTTAATAACATAAGGGGAAATATAATGGGGGAGGAGGGGCACAGAATGAATTTTGTGTGCCAGTTTCTACAAATATTTTGGGTCCTCTGCGAGGGGGGGGGGCTGAAATAGAAATGTGCCCCATGTCCAATATCAGAATGATCGGGCTCTGTACACCTTGCATTGTAACTGTACCAGAATTTGAAAGTAGAATTTTACTACTGTGGATGTCGGTCAATTGAATCGGTGGTTTATTGAATCAACCGCTTTGATGAGTCAAATCGTCAAAAACAGAACCATATCCAGCTTTATTGAATTAGCCTCTTTTTTTAATCAGCCGCTTTATGGAATCAAAACTATTTGGAACAAACGTGATTCATATAAGCGGCGGCCACTGTAGTTCCTTTACCATGCTTCTAGAAATAATCCAAGTTCTCCAAGTCAACTAAGCGAACACAAGTGAAATGTCCATCCTCGCGTTTAATAAAGTCATTATAAATACAAATTTTAGATCTTAATCTACACTATTAGTACTTTCTATAAAGCTGTAATTTTCTATGCATTTGTTCTATTTTCAAATATAAATCACTATTTCCTAGATAAATTTTACTCTTAATAGTAGAGACTTTTTTTCTTAAATCGAATACAAAAGCAGCAAATAGTCAAGTTCCTGATTATACACCTGCCAAACCCATCAATTTTGTTCGCAAAATCATCAGTTACAAAGCAAACACGGAATCGAAGCATCTAAAAATAATCACATCACCCACTTGATTTTCAGAGAAACACATCAAGCACTTTTACTAAGTAAATACCAAAGAAAGGTGCATTTCCAATCACCGGTCTAGAATTGGAGCAAACGCATCAACCTCCGCTCAACTTTTTTTTTCTGCGCAGAAAGAGTAAACTTTTTTAATAGAAGATTATTTACTTGCTATCTGCTCAGCTGATCTTTCAAACAATCCGAAAATGTCGGATCAAGTAAAGGACATTAAGGGATGAAAAAGTAAGTAACTGGAATACAAATAAAAAATGAAGTTAAAATGAAACGATTGTTCTACACACCAAGAGTCATTTAATAGAATAAGGAAAATACTAGTTTCCTGCTCAGAAATGCAGAGCTAAAAAGTGCCTTTATTACATTATATTACTATTGGCATTATTATTATTAGTAGTAGTAGGGTTATGATAATAATAACCCTATTAATAATAATTAATTAGGGTTATTGCCCCCCCTAATTATTATCATCAGCATTATTATTATTTTTATTATTATAAGGGTTATGATTATCAGCATTATTATTTTTTATTATTATTTTTAGGGTAGCCAACCTTGGGAAACAATTTGAGGAGCATCTGTGGTGATTTTCAGGAGCATTTTGAAATTCTGCGGAGCAGCTCGGTATTTTGCATAAAAATCAATGAAAAAAAATTAAACCTCTTACTTTTTTTTTGAGGTTTGATAATCATTTTAAGCACTAGCACAGGAATAATTATTCAATAACACTTTAAACATTATGTCATGCTTTGAGTATAAAGGCTTAATTTTCATATTTGCATGTTTAATAAACAAGCGAAATATAATAAAAATAAATTTTATCTTATTAAAATCTTTGGTAAGCCTGGTCAGAATATAGACCAAACGGAAAATGCGGAGCAAAATAGCTTCTTTGCGGAGCTGCGGAGTTTCGCTATTTTTTGCGGAGCAACTCCGCAAAATGCGGATCAGTTGGCAACCTTGTTATTATTATTAGGGTTGTTATTATTATTATTACTCTGGTGATTAGGGTTATTATTGTTATCATTAATTATTATTTTTCCAAATAAGATACGCTTTTTTATTAAGAAAGTAACTAGGTTCTCAGAAATTTTAAGAGTTTAAAAAGGTTTTACTTTTTCAGATCTGCTCTTTCTCCAGAACACTAAATGCCGAAAAGCATATCGAATAATCATTATCCATATTTATTAATAAATAATAATATATAGGAAATATTTTAGAACAAAATGATTCCCAACTACAGTTGAGAATTCCTAAATCAAGCGCCCCATGTGAACTAAAATTCGCCCCTAAATCTCTAACTAATGCGTCGATATTCATAATAGGATCTTCTGGGTACACTAACCCTTGAAATCTATTTCAAAAATTGTCTGGCAGTTCCAGCTTCATTTTTTCTTTTTTATTTACAGCATTCTTCTGCATCTGCGTTCATAAATGTATTTATTTAACGACCATGATGATATCTATGCCGATCAAATAGATCGTTACTATTTTCCCATTTTGAGAGAAAAAAAAAATCTGAAATAGCTTAAGTTAGATCAAAGGAAAGAATTTCCTCAATAGACGGGAAAAATACTAATGAATAAAATAGCTATTGTTAGTTTCAGCGGCACACTGTAGTTACAGAATTTCAATTTGGATATAAAATGTTAATGTTCTTAGACGAATTACAACTCTAAGGGTGGCTGAAGAAATAAAAATCCTTTCCGCAAACTTTTTCTTCGGTTAATATGTCACGACTTTCATTATGCGTGGAAATTTATTGCTAAATCGAATGTGAAATCTAAGGAATACCGGACATTTTTCTTTTTTAATACATTTATTTTCTCTTTGAATACGTTACATTGTGGCATGGAACTTATATTTAAATAGCTTTTCAGATACAATCTTTTCTACGAATTATAGTTAATTACTTGAAATGATTTTAGAGAGAACACACACTTAGAAATGAAATTCGAAATAATATATTGCAACGGCTTTTACCACGTTGGAAAAAATCACAACCCTCGATCACAGTAAATGATAAAACCTCCAAAGGCTAACCATGATTGCTAACACTCCATTTTTAATTATTCTTCAAAATTTTTAACTTCATGCTTCTTTGAAATTGAAATGATATTATTCTTTGAAATTGAAATGAATTTCGAAGAACTATGCAGCACGTAAACATTTATTACATTATCCGCCCCCCCCCCAAACAAATAATAATATCTCCAAATCAAATAAGAAAATTACGTATTCAGATAAAACCATAAACTGATATCTATGTGAATATACAACCAAATCTCATTATATTGAAGTCCAAAGCACACATGCACAAATTCCTCTGTAATCAAGACGAATGTATATCCAATTATACAACAAATATTTGAAGTAGTTGGATCTGCTTTTGAAAATTATAAATTAAGTGAAATCGCAATGAAATATTTTTAAAAAATAAACTGAAATAGGTATTTTATTAAGACACACATGTATAAATGCCGAATTAAATTGATTAAAACTCACACTATTTAGTATTTAAATGTTTTACCATTTTTATTGCATAACTAGCTGCGTCGCCTAGCTTTGCACGGTCCACCTCGAAAATAAAAGTTATGTTAAGTGACGCGTGTTCAACAATCAGGCTTGAACAAAAAAAAAAATCAGTAAAATTTTGCGGCAGCTTTCGGAGAAATAACCAAAAAGGAAACATTTTTGAATCCCTCGATTACAGGAAGAGCCTTTAAAACAAAGCAAGAATTTTACTTGTTCATATTCGAAAAAAAAATGGCAACAGACCTTTTGTTTCACTGATTTTCTTCACGCTATTAATTTTAATAAAAGCATTGCTGCGGAAACTTGAGATGAAGCACTTAGTAATAATTTTAATGGAGGAGAGCTTTCGAAAAATAGCGGTTTTATGTCGAAAATCTAAGTGTCATAATTAATAGTTTTTAATCAATATCTCCGCTAATTATTATCGGAGGATTATGTTAAATAGCCAAATATAAAGACGGGAAGATTACGAATCCATCGATACCTGGATCGATGGTCAGTTCTCTGTCGTTCGAGAGAAGAAACTTGAACATAGGTACATACGCTCAGTTTTTAATATTATATAAGATGCTTTTTAAAATAAAAAAATACCAGAGATTTTACTAATTTTTCTTTTTAGAAATTGATTTTAAATAATTTATCTCGAAATTTGTTTCAGCAATAAATTGTCAAGAAATAGATATCCATTTTTTCTAAAATGCCTACCGAAATATGATCCATTGCACTGTTAAGTTTCAAAGATTGGCTTGAAGTGGGTAGTGGTAGGGTAATTGAATTGGTAGACTAGTGGATTTTATGAAACATTAAAAGAGTGATATTTAAGAAAGGATGCGAGCTTTAAGAGTCCTGTTACGCGTTTGAGTTCAATGTCGTAACACTACAGTGGCTAGGTAAAGGACAGTAGTAACTGAATTCTTTTTCATTTTTTTTTTTTTTAAATCATCTATTATACTTAAGCTTTATTGTACAGGCTTCCTTATTTGGTTACCACTGAAAAAAGAAAGCACGAAAAAAACATCTATTTCCAACACTTCCCAACCTTTAGTACTGAATTCAAAACGCGTTTCTTCAAATATCTCGAAAACTCATATTCTGCAGATACTACCATTTACCTGGCCACAGAAGAATGGCTTTCAGGAATATAAAGTTTATTAGTTTTTTTCGATGTATTTTCTTTGTTAGTATTTCTTTACTTGTTGTAACCACATTCTCAACATGGTTTTAAAAATACAATATCCGGACATTAACCTCATCTAGTTAAGTAACAAATACAATCGAGTCAGCGATAAAAAAAAAAAAAAAGATATACCTCGTTTCAGCTAATTGTCTTACTTCTTATAAAAAAACACAAAATATGATTTTTTTATAACCTCACAAGAATATGAAGTTTGGAATGCTAGAAACAACTTAAAGAGTGTTTCAGTACAGTGAATGAAAGGGAAAATATTTCAGAAATACAATGAAGACACCTCCCTACAAAGATCTCTCTGATGATTTTGGGATACCTTTTATGCTTCAGTAATCAAAGGATAAAGAAAAACTGACGGAAAGAAGAAACAGCATCTACGTTATCTTGTCTAATACGCTTAAAAATGAAAGCACACAAATACACACACATTGAAGCACTGAGTAGTTTATAACGATGTACTTTACTTTCTAAGAAATGAATGCTTTTCAAGGGTGAAAGATCAACTTTGATTACATAAAATAATGCTTTCGAAACACCAGACTTTTTTTCGCTAAGTCAAGAAAGCACTTTTCTAATGTAATTATAAAAAATACAACACAATGCAGAAGAGTAAGAAAAATTCTCTTACAATCGCTGCCATTGGTAACACAGATTTACCATATTGTATTGCACGGGTAAAAAATTTCTTTTCAATTTAGTGAAAATTTTTATAAATCAGTGATTTTCAAGTAAAAATCGCTGATTAATAATAATATTATTATTTTTAGAGACGTACCGAGTACTCGGTAACTACTCGGTACTTGGCCTACTCGGCCAAATTTTGATCAGATACTCGGCCAATACAGAGTAGTTCTAAAAAATTGAATATCGTTCAAGACAGATTTTACAATTGATAAAAAGTACAAGCATATAATATACTGCAATCATTTGCAATTGCTGTATTCATAAAATAAGACTGTATTCTACGTATAAGTTGAAAAAAAATTATAAAATCTAATCAGAGTAAAAATTAACTATGGGTGTGTATTTGGGTGCAACTACTTTTCTGTATCACATATTTAGTGTAGGACAACTTACCCTTAATCGGGAACATTCTAAGTGATCCTTAAGATGAATATGAATAGACTCATAACAGAAAACCTTTTCAATCATTTCGCAATGTATTCTTAATCACTTGTAAAAACTTAGATTGCGAATTTTTAAAACCTTGGTTTTACAGAGAAGTAAAATTAAGTAATTTTTTTAAGAGTAAGAAAAAGGTTGTGACTTTGCGTAAAGAAATACTTAGGGGAAAAATGCTATTAAAATATTTGAATAATCGAAATTATTGCATATGATGTGAGATTAAGGATTTAAAGTCATCCGACAAAAGTCTGATTATTTTGTCGGATATCTTTACATTCATGAGCTCACATTTTATGCACTGAAAAAGATGTTCCTTGTAACGCAGAAACACGTGACTGCAGTGTTCCTGCAGCCTGCACATTTGTGCTTTTAACGTTATTTTATTTGCTTTAAAAATTATTTACGTTTATCGGACTAGAATAATAAGAGTGATACAATTTGTTTTAATTCCAACTTGATTGATCATACCCTTTATTCATTTGTTTATTGTTAATTTTTAACGTAACTTTTTTCTAAAATTTTTGACACAAACTAAATTTATTAAATAATGCGTAATTAAATTTCACCTGGAATTTTGTTTTAAAATCTTTTTTTCTGGCCATGGAGGTTTATACTACTATTCCATTAAGTTCAAAATTCATCACGTGTGTGTCGGTGGTTCTTCTTAAAACGTAATTGGTACTCGGTACTTCGACTACTCTGCCAAAGTGCTACTCGGTACGTCTATTTTTTTTTATTTAATTTTTTTAAAAGTCATATTAAACTGATGTACTAGGAATAGTAGTGATGAATTTAGGTTAATTTCCAGAAAAAAAAGGGGGAGGGATGATAATTTACAGTAATTGTTTTTAATGAGGCAATGACTTTGTCCACTACAAAGTGCAATATTAGTGAATACTTACGAGCGAGTATTCACTCCAAATTCTCACTTTTTATCCTGGTTCCGCAAATGTTGCACTAAATTCCTTTTTTGTCTTTTGATCAAGCTGAATGAAAGTAGATTTCATAATGCTAAAACAAAGTCGGAGATAATCTGTGGCGGAGATAATCTGTGGTCCGATGATCTCTGTTTTTATTGTTATTCGATCGATACAATAAAACAATTATAATTTTGTATTTTTGTTCAATAGGCTTTGTATTGCATATTTATGAGAAGAAAAAAAAAGAAGCATGTCAACCGAAAGTGGATGTTAAAAAATTGCTGCACAGTTACAGCAAAACACCTCATTTACGCACAACAAGTGGCAGCTAAAACGCGTTAAAAAGAGAAAAAAAAGACTAAGCTGAAAGTACTGTGTTATCAACAACAAACGTTAACAAGTTTGGACGTTTAACACTGGAAAAAAAAATCTGGGGATTTTTTTTTTTTCTCTTTTCTTTTCTTTTTTTTTTTTAATATAAACATTTAAGGAAAAAAAGTTCCGGTTTTCAGGTCTTTCGGAGTTTGGGATTCCGGATTTGGAGTATCCTACTGCAAAAAGTTTTTTTTTTTTGTACTATGTAAGTTTATACCTAAAATTTATCTAAAGTTTTTATATTACATCAGGCAGGTCACGTCCTCCATTTTTCATGCACTGAATGAGCCAATTATGGTGTTTATCAAGACTCCTACTAGTTAAGCAACAGGCACGGTAGCAATTTCTGCCTGGATGTTGACTTTCAGGTCCAGTATGGTACTTAAACGGTTCTCATACACTCAAATTTCAAACATTAAAAAAAAGAAGTTGCATGGAGCAAATTCGGGTGAGAGGACTGTGAGCCCAAATCGAGATAAAGCGCTCCAGGAAGTGTTACCTCAAAACAGCCGTATACTGCTTTAACTGTTGTCTTTCTAGTTGAGACACAAGGTCCCCTTTAACTCATCAAATCGTGAGAGAAAAAATGCAGTAGAACCTCGTTTACCGGGATCGGTGGTTGATTCGGATTCAATTTGTAAAATTTAACTTAAATGTAATAATTTGAAATTATGATTGCAAGAACGGAGCTATAAATAAACCAAATATTCGGTTTTTGTTTTGTTTAAACAAACAACTTTTATGTTGATTAAACATATACAACTCCTAAATAGAACGTACAATAAAGTGTAGTAGGGAAATGTGGGGCAAAGCGAAATGGCTAAGATGACTGAGATTTTTCAAAATGAACAAATCGTAAATTTGTTTTGAAGATTACAGTACCAAAAGAAAGAACATTGTATTTTTTTAAAAAATGTCATTGAAACATTATTTTTAATTTTTGGTAGTATTTTTCAGCCTTCAAAAAATAGTGGACTTTTTTCCCTTTTTTATTCATTTGGCAAAGTGAAAAATGAAACATTTTTCTAATGAAATATTTTTTATTTGATTGTAAAAAACATTG
This sequence comes from Uloborus diversus, assembly GCF_026930045.1. Lineage (NCBI taxonomy): Eukaryota > Metazoa > Arthropoda > Arachnida > Araneae > Uloboridae > Uloborus > Uloborus diversus. The sequence goes on along the minus strand of NC_072732.1, from coordinate 199,461,738 downwards.
TTGATCAAATGAATCAGTAAATAAAATTTTTAATGAATAAATGAAAAGAAAATGGAACAATAAACAAATAATTAAGTTACGAATAATTTAATTAATTAATGTACGAAGAAAAATAAATGAGCGAGTAAATGAGTGAATGAATAAGAAAATAAGAGAATGAATAAATAAATAAGGGAATTACTAAAGAGAGGATTGTAAATGAGTGTTTTAGTAAATGATTGAGTGAGTAAACGAATAAGCTATTTCACTTTGCCCCGCATGTACTCGAATAGTTGAGCAAAATGTTTCAAACACAAGTCAGTTAATATTAACGAAATGAATACTGCACCACATATTAAAAGGTCTCAATTAATACTTAAAATGTTAACAATAAGAACTTTATGATTTTATAAAGTGAAAAATAATTTTTGACTTTCAACAATTATTACAATAAGAGTATAATTTTTTAAAAATTGCCTGTATTATCATACGATTTAATATTGGTAGAAATTTTTTTCCTGACTGGAATAGAATTTTACATGTGCATTTACATTGTTAAAACATTACCAGATAGGTGGCGCTAAACGCCAAGTAAATATTTCATATTTTAACTTTGCCCCGCTATTTCACTTTGCCCCACATTCCTCGTTCTAGTAATTTAGCAAACAAAATGGCGTACTGAGGCATCAGTCTGACGCCACTGCAGCATAAATATAATAAAGTATTTACAATACGGTACTATGTAGTTTCGTTACACAGTATTGTTTTTTCCTGTAATAAAAGATAAGTTTGACCATTTAAGAATGTGTTTTGCTTATTACCCAGATTGCCTTTGGTCCCAGTTAGTACATATAAGCGATGTTATTCATATAAGCGATGTAAGGACAGTGCACGATGGGTAACAGGCGTCACCGACATGATATGATATTCAACAAAATATTGAGAAAATAATTAACCTTCTGATTCATGACTGGGTTTTTGCACTTTAAAATAAGAAAGTTATGTTGTCGGACTCTGTAGTAGGAAATAAACGAGGTTGTACTATAGGGACAGCGCATGGGTACCAGGAAGCGTCAACTACCTGTTATGGTATTCCACAAAATAGTGAGGAAATAATTAACCTTCTGATTCATGACTGGGTTTCTGCATTTTGAAATACGAAAGTTATGTTGTCAGACCCTGTAGTGGGAAATAAACGAGATTGTACTGTAGGGACAGTGCATGGGAACCAGGAAGCGTCAACTACCTGTTATGGTATTCCGGAAAATAGTGAGGAAATAATTAACCTTCTGATTCATAACTGGGTTTCTGCGTTTCAAAAAAAGGAAGTTATCTTGCCGGGCCCTGTAGTATTAATCAAAAATACAAAAAAAAAAAAAGCGTTAGATTGAAAAGACAACTGTACGAATGAAATGTGACAGTAATGACTCAACACTGATAAGCTTCACTGCACAGAAAAAAATTCATATCACAGTCACAAATGGAAAACGACGTGATTCAACAAAAGAATAGTATAAGCTCTTTCTTTTTTTTTTTTTTTTTTTTTAAGACCAATGAAGCGTCAGATGCATTTATGCATTCGAAGCGTCGTAAGCTGTTAGTCTGTAAAAAATGATTAATAAAAAAAGGCAAGGATCAGCGTCCATGCTTTATATTCGGTTTGTCATAAAGATCAGCGGCAACACACACATCGTTGTGTGCTCATTTTCGTCTGGTTTGCGCATTAAGCAAATAAAGAGCCATCGCCGAAATGTAGGTCTATGGCTTTCCAGCTGTGGAATCAGCTGCGTGTTTTCGTTTACAAATTTTGTTGCAAAAGGTGTGTCTGGCATCGTGGTTCAGACGAAGTTTCTTAGACAAAACACGAAAATATGTTTTGAAATGGATAACATGTCTGTTAGTTTCGTCAAATGAGAATGTCACCAGGCTCGGTTCCTTTGGTAGGCAACCTAGGCGGTCGCCTATGGCAGCAGATTTCGAAATTGAAACTTTTTTTTTAAAGTATGAATAGTATGAATATCTGTTTCAACGCCATAAGATTCACTGCTTCAATGATAAAAAAAGAAAATAATAATAATAATTTAGAGTGTGTACCAGTGCTTGGACATGCAAAACATAGTTCGGAATTTTTTAAGAAATTCATTTAATTTTAGAGGTGGCAAGTTGCGTGATTTAAAAGTCTTTTGAAACAGTGCCAAAAGATGCACTACTTAAATGTCAAAAAAGATAATTTAAAGTGTATACCAGTGCTCGGATATGCAAAACTCAGTTTGGAATTTAACCAGAAACTCATTTTAATTTTAAGCACTTGAATATTATTTTAATTTCTTTTAGTATATTATTTTTTATATTGCTTTTTATCATTATTCAATGGGTGGGGGGAGGCAGCACTGGTAAATATTGCCTACGGCGGCAGAACTACTAGAGCCGACCCAGAATGTCACAGTACAGCAATGTGAAAAATCGCAAGGGTTTCTTATTTCAAATCATTTTAAAAATATTTTGCGCACAGTCAATATTTAACAAAAAAAAATATATTTCCGTTCAATTTAACTTTAACGATTAGAAATTATAATGTACCCAAGATCGTTCCGATTTCACGAAGTATTACAATCACTGGTTAATCAAGTCAACACAAAATGTCAAGAACTCTATCTTATTCATCATCACTTTTACAACCAATATTTATCTGAGCATATTTTTATAAATATTTCGAAGTTTTCTGAAGTTTAGTGCTATTTTTATGCAATTACTATGATTTCGCTAAGATAGAGAACTTTAGTAACCTGGAATGGAGAACACGAGGTTTCTAAGAGGTATGACTTTTTTTTTTAAACGCGATATTTTTTTTTTTTTTTTTTGAGCAATCACGATTGCTTATTGCTTTCATTTGACTGTTTTTTGCGTTTCTATGATTTTATTTTCCCACCAGCACCCTCTGCAGCATCACCGTCGACCGACTCTTCACGATGCTGCTCCTCTAGCGAAAGCTGTCTCGAGGTTGCGTCCATATCCTATACACGCACGCATACATACACACACCTATACACACACATATATATACATACACACACCTATACACATACACACATATATACATACATACACCTACACACAAACACATACACACATACATACAGACACCTACACATACACATACACACATGCATACAGACACACAAACACATACACACACCCACAGATACCCCCCCACACATACAAACACACATACACACAACTACCCATACACTCATGCCTGGACACAAACACACATGCCTACATACACACACACACACTCGTGATTGCGAAAAACATAATTTGAATTCAAGATGTCAAAATTCAAATTAATTTTTTTTAAACTTTTCAAAATATGTTAAAGACGTATTTTAAACAACTAATTCACTCCTGAGGTAATCAGAATTTTGCAATAAGTCATGCTGTCTATAAAATTTTCCGGTAAACAATGGAAAATCTTACATAGTCTATAAAACATTTCTTTCTCTTTCTTTTATATTCTCGAAGCTTGAAGAAAACCAGACTTCTACTTCAATAAATTAAGGACAAATTTTATTTTCGTCGTATAAGAAAAACCACTAATGTATTTCAACCTCATTACTGATGACTTTAAGGCAGTCATTACAGCAAATATTGAAAGAGCAAACAATTAATCTAGAGTGTCAAAGAACTCAAAGTGGCCTATACTTCCGCCAGCTACTTCTGAAGGGAAAAGAATCGGGAGACATTTGAACAAAAAATCACAACTCACTACTTATTTCGCATCAATAAAACGTATTTTTAATTACATGCAGTACGAAAATAACACCTAATAACAGCCTTTGATGATAGCAGCTCGTAGATGGGTTCGCATAGTAAACTTTTTTTTTCTTGGTAAAAGAAAGAATATTAAAATAGATTTTCCAGTTTGTATTTAAAGATCTGCTACGGCTCTTGATATAGCTAATTTGGATCTAATTACAACTTGACACTTGTTGTTTTTGTACAAAAGAGAAAAAAGAGCGTGAATAAGTGTAATGAACGCAAATATTACAAAACCATTAATTGTTTTAATAATTAAAAGCCTCTGGTGATGAGCTATTTTACATCAATATGGAAGCAAAAGATATCATTAAAAGACTTTCTAAGGGTAAAACAATTTCATCGTGAGAGGGTTTTCGCAATAACCGGGACATAAAAAGTGTCCGTGAAAGAAAGTGGTTAAATTTCAGTTTTAAAAGAATCCCTTTTCGTTTGAAAAGTTCAAAATAGACACCATGTATTTTTCAATCATGCACCCTTTTATGTGAAATCATAGAAAAATAAATAGTGTGCCTTTCATGTTTTAGCAACCCCCCCCCCCCCACGATTTTTCTCTCTTTGCTTTTAAAATTGTTTTCAAATTTTTTTTAATCTCTCGTTTAGATTAGGTAGAAACGTCATTTTGAGTGTTTTTACTATTTGCATTACCCCTCAATCAGATGGACATCACGTTAGCGTGTAAGATTTTGAGACAAAAAAACTTCCAAACAGCTTTTATTTAAGTTTAATAAACAACAAAATGGTAATTTAATTCAATTGAAGCACTTTGCAGAAGTTTCCCTTCCAACCCGATAGTTTGTCTATTTTGCTGTAAAATTCCATTATGATTATTATTTAAAATTTCTTCTATATGCTATCATAAACTACCAAGGATCGAATTCTTATTATACATTAGAACCTTGTTTATCCGGCCCTCGCTCATAAAGATTTCCCGATTATCCGGACAAAATTTATCGATTCAAGAAAATTATGTTCACGTAGATCATTTTTAATTGTGGTAGTTATCAACCGGCAAGTACACCGAACATAATTTCTTATTTTCGTTTAATGTACAGCTTTTGCTAGTTCGTGCACTGAATTATGGTATATTACAAGAAACACAGCAACTGAACTATAAAGATAAAACATTCGATTGACCGTGATTTATTTTAACGACATAAGCGTCAGAACCAGAAGAAAAAAATTCTTAGTTAAAAAAAACTGAAAACTGTTTTGAATATGTTTCATATTAGTTAAATAGTTATAAGTAATTTTGCTACAAAATAGTTTTCTATCGAAATCTTCTTCTGTAACTACTTGCTTTGATCATTACCCATACTGTACGGATTATCCGGCTTTTCGATTATCCTGATTGCCTTCGGGGAGTTAATCCGGATAAACGACGTCGTACTATAGGGGAGAGTGTTGTATCTAGGGACTAATTTTTAGGAATCTATTTTTAGCAGCCATGTTTTTGTAATCTCTAATAGTAGCCTTCTCCACTAAATGGTGCCATAGTAAAAATCAGCATCAAGTGAGTAAAACTGACAATTTTGTGAGAGAAAGAAAATTTTATGACTCAAAAGTAAATATTTTCTACATTTGTTTTCACTTTTTCTCTTTGTATTTGGGCAATTCCATGAAACTAGAGACATCACAGTAAAAAAAAACTTTATTGTATCTGTATTTTTTTTCTTTCATATGAGGAAAAAAATACTGTATTTTTATATAACTATGCAAAAAAAGTTATAAACGCATTTTTTGTAAGTTTTATAGGCAAATTGGAACAACACTACTCGTGCCCATGTGTCGTTGTATATGCGGCTCTAAAAGTTAATCCTTTTTTTCATTTAGGAAATTAATTGTTATGTCTACAATCTTATTTTTAATTGAAATTTAGTTTACACAGGAAGAGATAAGAACAACAAAGAAACTTTAAACTGTTATAATTGTCTTTTAAATTTTTTTTAAACTAGGCCTCATACTCTAATGTAACATCAGTCACAAAATTGTATAAAAGTTTGCATTGCTTAAACAAAAACAAACCCAAATTAATAAAAAGTCATATTCTCTTCATTTATGATGATATCTTTAATATTAATTCCTTAAATACTTAGAAATACTTGAATTTAGTTATTTAAAACTTATTTAAAATATGTAACATCAGTCACAGTAACATCAGTCACATTTCTCTTTTCGGTAATAAACCTCAAACAAATTGCACAAATGCCATTGATTTCTGCAGAAAGGCAAAAAAGGAGGCGAGATAATTAAGAAATAAAGAAAAACATGAAAATTACAAAAAGTAAAACAAAGTAGAAGCTAAAAAGAGCGGACGATAAAAACAAGTACAATAATTTTAAAAAACTTAGCATAATTACCAAAATTAGTTCAGAATGGAACTAAAAAGAGAAATCAGATGTTGAAGTAGAACAAGAGGAGAACTAATTTAAAGTATTGAAGTCCCAGGTTTTAATTATTAGCTGCATTACCCCTCTTCAAAATAATGAAACCTTGGTAAAATATGTTAGTTATTAAAAGCGCTCTTTGTTCTATCTTCACAAAAGAAAACCGCAGCCGTAAAAAATTTTCCAACATGAAATTCGACAAACATATACAACTAATTCTGAATGTAATACATTTGAAAAAAAAGGTGCTATATCATAGATACAGAAATATTTCTAAATGTCATAGCTTCATAAAAATTTCAGAGCTATCACCATCCGACTTGCAGACATGTTATAAAGAGTTATATTTGAGTAATGTTTTTTGCTTTTTTTTAATTTATAAGCTGCAGCAGGTGCTTAGCAACAACACTTTCTTTGCAGTAAAGGAAGGAATCACTTCCAGCAGAACATGTTTCAAAATTGTTGACTGCTACTGGAGAACGGGTTCTTGGAGAATATCACTAACAATTGTATCACGAGAAGTTAGATGCATTGATATTAAAAACTAAGAATATTTAGTGGCTGTCAAGATTCAAGCAGAAAGACATTGGAAATAGCTTGTCAATGTGAATGAAATCTATTATTCACATGAGAAAGGAAAAAAATATTTAGCACACTAGATGTAATAAATTCAAGAGGACTTTTTATTTTATGAAATACATCAAAAATATATCTTTTAAAACTTTATAAATGCACTTTTCATGTAATTTTAATACAATTTTAAACAAAACATGTGCTAATTTCATTTTTAAGGAGAAATAATTTATAATTGCAGCAATTTATTGTAAATGTAACATCAGTCACAAAATCTTTGTATCATCAGTCACGGGTGCTAAATAATTTTTATACTCTCCGTTTTTAAGTTTTTGCAATAAAACGAAGTGCTTTCATCAAGTCTAAAATCTGTACTTTAAGGGGGAAAAATCTGTTTAGATTTTACGTTATTAGTTTGAAGAGAATTTCAAATTGTATATAAGTCAATTTTCTGAATGTCTCTCCTGCGTAACATCAGTCACGTTTTTTTATTCCCTTCAATTTCCAATTTCACGCAAAAAAATTTCCTCATGTCTGAAGACGCGTGTGGGGGCAGTGATGTACTATATCATGATATTTTCGATCAATTTCAGAAGAAACAAAATTTAATTTCAAGACAGCGCTGAATTTGTAAGTTAAAAATAGAGTCAAATTGTAACGTCAGTCACCGTGGACAGACTCATTTATAAATTTTATCAACTGAATTTTATTTTGTTATAAAAGAGTACTGTTATAAAAACAGTAAAGAGTTTTGTTATAAAAACTACTTTAAATACTTTGCTTATGAGAAAATAATGATAGTGCAACTAGATTGACCACCATTTTGGTGTTTCTTAAACCATGTGATGATTGTACCTTGCAACAGTTAAACATTTTGTATCTTAGGACACGTTCCAAGGTACAACATAAGCATGGTTCTTAATAATTAAAATATGTTCAGGAACATGGAATAATGTTCTAATCTTATGTAGTCTTTTAAACACATTTAATTTTAAATAATAATTCATTATTCATTATTAAATATTCATGATCTAATCCACTGTCATGACTTTTTTTTTTTTCCTGATGTAAAATGGGTTCAAGTATATGGCTGTTTTCTGAATCATGAAGACTTTCCCATGGTACAACAGGATGTGCCCCAAGGTACAATAGGATGTTGTACCTTGGGACAGCTTGGAACTTTTACTTTAAATGGCTGGTGACATTTTATTTTCAAACTGTCTGAATTTTTAAAAAAATATATTGCATAGTATGTTGGGGTATTTTAATGCGACTTTTAGATTTTAAATTTTATTCAAATAATTGAAGTTAAAAATTAAAGTATGAAAGAGTGTCCAAAGGTACAACACTTCCCTCCCCCCCCCCCCAACTTCTAAATATTTTTATTTGAAGCAATACAACTTGAAATGCATATGAATTCTCTGATTCATATATTTAAAATCACCGGCACTTTCTTTTTATTAGGTCATGAAACAATGTATGAACCTGTCGTGATTTTCCTGCTTCAAAAATCTATATTCAATATCGCATCTTTAAAATCGCGGAACAGCTGATAAGTTGTTTCGCTAAACGGTCACGGTCTGTCATAGATTTCCCCAGCTTCTGTTTTAGTTCAAGAGTTTCATAATAATGTGTAATCTGCCCATCCATCGTGTTCACGATCTTCATCAGTAGCATGGTGGTTGATGGTTCTTCTGGAGCGTTCGTGATTCCCCTCCATCCCTTAAACGCAAGTTCTTCGATTAGGTCCAAAGCACCACCGATGATGTAGTCCCGATGCAAGTATAAGATGGCCTACTGCAAAACTACGTCTGGAACAATGAACCTCTTTCGTTTCTGTTGATAATAAGGGATAGATTTACACGCAACCAAAAACAATCTAGTTCGGCTTTCGAACCATGGAATGATCTATATCCTCCTCCAGTGTTCGCCAGACCCCCCCCCCCCCCTCCCACCTCATCGATTAAAACACATTAAACATATGCATCGGCGTTTTTTTTAAAGGTTGCGTTGTATAAAAATATCTTTGGGTGTTTAGAAAATGATGCCAACATTGAAAGAAGATCATGGTATGGTCTTAATTATTCTAACAGCAGTTGGATGCAACAACTTGGTACTGCCTCAGGTATCTCATCAAAGACCGGTATTCAAATCAGACAATGAAAGCCTTTTGTCTTCGATGAATTAATGAATAGAAAATGACACGATGTTTAAAAATAATGAGGCGCTAAATGTTTCGTTATTTTAATATAGCCTGCTGAATATTAGCATGAACTGATTACATTTCTTTTTGGTTATTTTTTAATGCACGTCATTTTGTCATCTGATTAAAAATGTAATTAATTCAGTTGTATGTGTGGACAATTTTAGGCATAAATTATCTACAAAATCAATCTTCCTATAATAACTGAAGATGATGTGTGAACGGACGAATAAATTTCGAGATAAAACAGAATAAATTTATTAATATTAGGAAAAGTGTTTGAAATTTTAATGCAATGCAAGCCGTGTTTTAGAAATCCGTTATAGGAACCCATACCCGATTTTCCCCAAAAAATTTAAAGCCGTTATCTGTCATGGAACCTTCTCCCCTCGTGAGAACCCCTGTGTAACTAACTCATAGAGCAACATTTCTTTCCAATTTTACCGTTTGAAACTTTTAGTGTCGTAAAAAAAAGGGTGTGTTTTTAACTTGGTATTGAAATACATCTTCTTAAGTAATCATGTTTTCAAATATTTAAATGAAATATACTTTAGATCGATTTTTTTTTTTTTTTTTTTTTGGAAAAAAATTCAAGTATTTAGATTAAAATTTCAGATTTACTTCGTAAATTGTTACCGTGTATCCAAAACTTTCCATTAATATTTAAAAGAAAATGAGCTTTGAACGAGTATAACCCTAACCGACATTTTCATTTAAAAGATACAGACATATTTTTTCCTGTTTTAAATATTTGAAGCTCTTGTGCAAAAAGATAAATGTTTTGGTTCAAGTCCTAAGACAGGTTGTTTCAGTGACATAACACACAAATCTTTTAATAAAAATTTCATTTTTGGGGTCAAAATTATGAACTTGTTTACAATTTTGCTTTATTCAAATAATTAAATTTCCTACACAGCAACATTATACAACAGAAAATTACAGAATCAAATGACTATTGTTGCAATTTTATTCTTAAAGCTATTTAATATATTTATCACTCTTTTCAATGTATTCTTAACATAATGTTTGCCCAACAAACGCTAGATCTATCATTAACTTTAAGGTTGCAAAAAAAGACTTGAATGGATAAAAACCGAAACTAGGCTGAGGTACATCTAATGCTCTTCTTTAAATCACTATCAAAATAATAGTAGATATATCTTAATAGTCATGATGACTTGATACTATCATGACATTTTGGGATCCAAGTCATTTTAAGAAGCATACTCCTCGAAGTGCAACGACTAGTCTGTTCCGCCCACTCAATTTCACAAAATGCTTTTGGAACAGATTATTGCAGCAAAAAGAAAGAAAATGAAAACTTTGAATTACTTTTTTGCACTCAATTGCTTTTCGCAAATTGCAGTTTGAATCAAAAAAGTGCCGGTCATCTTTATTTTGTAGATATATGCCGTTTTTGGATCGCATTATAAATTCGGATGAAAAAAGTTAATGGGTTTGAGAGTTATAAATGAAATTAAGTTAGATTCAAGGAGCGTAAATCAGATAGCTACTCGAGTATTAGAAAACTTCACTTTTTCATGAAAAGAAAACTAACGGAGATAGTAAATGGTTTGCTTGTTTTAACACAGAAGGATGTTAAAGTTAGCTTAATGAAGCGCAAATCAAGTACATTTTCAAGATAAAATTTCCCTTTCTCAAGGAGAGAAAAACTGAATGAGATGGTTAAGGCTGCTTCGCATGTTTTAATTCAGAAGGATGATACACTTAGAGGATGTTGAATAAAATCAAGTTGGATTCATGGAGACCAAATGAATTTTTTTTTTTTTTTTTTTCAGTCTCATAAAATTTTACTTTTTGGTGGAAAGAAAAAAATAACGAGATGGGCATAATTGTTGCAATACAGAAGGATTTTGTGTTCATGGAGCGTAAACCACATAGATACTCAAATACTGTAAAATTTCACTTTTTCAAGGAGAGAAAAACTAAATGAGGAAGTGAAAGCTGTTTTGCTTGTTTCAATATAGAAAGACGTCAAATTCACGAAGCGCAAAATTAGTTTTTTAATTATCAAAAAAAAAAAAATCATCATAAATATCAAGATTTGTGCAAGTTGCAGGCGTGACTATTATGTCCCACCTATAACACTTGCCTATTGTTATTTTTAAATTTAAAAAACAACGTGTTGGAACAAATTTTTTAAGTTACATGGCAGTTTTTTTTTTTTTTTTTCAAATTTATAAAATTTAAAAGTCAAAGTCCTAGAATAAATTATAAATATCAGAGTAAAAATGTCACTCTCAAAAAAATGAATTCAGAGAAAAATATTACATCTATTTACAAGTTTGTAACAGTATATATAGAGAATGGGGGAAGTTGAATTTGGACTACAAGATGCAATAAGAGCTTTAGGATAAAGAAAATGTATTATCATTGATAACACTTCGATTGATGAAGTGGTGAACATAATCGAGAGGTTGTTAATACTTGAATGATTACATATCGATTGATTCTGATAATCGAAAGATCATATATCAAATATGAAAGATGAGTGAATGATTGTATAATCACGTGATATTGATATTCAAATTGACTGTTTCAACAAATAATGTCAACTAAACTAAGAAAACATAAGAAAGATTCAGCGATATTTAAGAATAAAAAAATACATATTTTAGTGCATAGCAATTTAGTTTTTTCTTCCTCTCTACGAAATCATGTTTTTTACAACATATTTTATCCTCATGCAGATTAGGAATGTAAAAGCCGTGGTTTTATTTTTTTTTATTTTTTTTTTTTTTAATGATTGGTTAAGTTTGATGTGAAAGCATCAAAACAAAGCTACTCTTCATTCTTCATACAGGGTTCGCCGATAAATATCATAATATACATCACGATATATATCCGATATTTATTTTGAAAATATCATGATATTTTCGATATTTATTTTTTCAACTACCGTTCAACTATGGTATCTTCAATATAAAAATTACATTATTCGTAGTAATATTGTTCATTTATTATTAAAAATAACCAAATGTTATCTACTCTATTTTTATGAGTATTAATACATAATTAATGCAAAAAAGTATTCTTCTTTATTTTATGTTTATTCAATTATCAGTAATGTTACAATTTTGATTCATATTAAAAGTGCCTAGTTAAATATTACATGTTGGTCAGAAAAAAGAAATTTCTTATGACTGTGCAGCGACAGATGCATATTTTTTTATTTCTGAATCATATAACTGTGTAAAAGTAGCTAACAGAAGAAAAATGAGTAAAACAGCTAATGCTAAATTAACTCCGTTAAAATTGATAAAAATGTAAAATGGATATAAATAATGAAAGAAACCTTAATTTTAAGTCTACATATTGTAATAATAATAATTTTAAAAAATAAAGAGTGATTTGAGAATGCATTTACTTTTTTGAAGACTTCAGTTTTTGATGATTGAAAATATCGGATACACATCAAAATATCCGATATATATAGAAATATCGGATATTTTCGATATTGTTGAAAATATCATGATATTTTCGAACCCTGTCTTCATATTATGCAGAAGATATTAGAATCGAATGAATGAATAAAAGTTATTATCTTTATTGGAATGTATACCTTACTCCAAATTGACTGCTTTGCAAAACTAAATTTTACAGGATTTTTTTTAACACCCAAATATTTGTAAGCTTTACTTATGAAAAAAAAAAACACTTTTAATGTTTTGCTAGAAATTTTTTATCAATCGATTTCTTCGCGTATCCATCTGTATCTGGAAACAACATCCATCACTACTTTTTTCATGTCCACTGAAACATGAAAATGATTTGTTTTACTCTTTTTTAAAATCTGTCAAACAGACAGAATTTTAATCAAAGTAAACCGTGCAGGTAATTGATGAGCCAAGAACGCATCTTCTTCAGCTATTAATTTTATTCAAAGCACTACTAAAAGTTCCCCGACAATTCCGACCGACCTTGAACCGCATACATAAACTCGCCCAACTTTCGCTCTGCCAGAACTCGTCCCCTTTGCCGAACCCCCTGAAATCTCACCCAAACGCGTGGGAATTCCGGATTCTGATTTATCATCCGAGATATGAAGGCAAGAAAAATAAAATAACAATAAAGGAACGTCGGGGAAGGATGGAATGCATTCTGAGTAATTCCATGTTGCAAATTCCAACGCCGTTATAATCATCATTTTCAATGTGGTCTGCGAAATCTGGTTTTCCTAATAGACGCTCACGATTGAAGATAGTTATCGTTTGCAGAAAATGACGCCCACGCGTAATAAACACCGGGTCACGATCCCCTGCTACCTAAGGCTCCTATATAAGGGGAGCTGACTTATCCGACATTTTGGTTCCATTATTATCGAGGGGACAAAATTAGTATTTGTAAAAAAGCCTCGTTGCAGAAAATGGTGCCCAATCCTTAGATGTGTTGCCTGATTGATGTTAGATTATTTTATTCTGTAAATGAAAACGATAATTCATACAAATTAAATACAAATAAGGTGTGAAAATGAAGTTCATTACAGTAAACACTTCCCGATAAACTTTTGTTGAATTTGTGAACTAAGTTATCTTTCTAGATTAACTTTAAGTGAGATTTTACTCATCTTATAATCAATTGTTTTACGACATAGCAACCAGCGAATATATTATAACGTATTTATAAATGCTAGAACCAAGGTAGGATAAAACTTTGGAACCAAAATGTCGGATAAGTCGGCCTTTCCTTTTCAAGGGCCACCAGAAGAGACCTTCCTCACGTGGTCTGCTTCCGAGGGATGCGAGAGGACGTGCAGACACCGGAGATTACCACCTGATGATCCGGATGTGCAGTTAACTTCTTCACCTCCCGAATGTCATTTTGAGTGGAAAGACAAGAACTACCGTTACCTGGAGATTATTTCATTGTTTCAGCTCATCCATTTCGAAAGAAATTGCACGTTTTGAGACTCCTGCTACGATTCGGATCTTCCCTGAGCATTTTCAGGTTTAGAATGCTACTAGAGGAAGCCTTCGAGTCGTGAAAAACATGCTTTAGATCAGAAGTAATGCATATATGAGGCAGTGAGAAGCAAAGGGATGTAAGTGGCAAAATTAAAAATTTGGAGATAACCAGTACAAAGGGTATACGAACCTTCCCTCTGTCTTAGGGCAAGAGATGGTACAAGTAGCCCTGGTAGTTGCTGCTACACAGCATGATTTAGAACAACATTTCAATGAAAGCCTACCTAGGAGCTAATCTTCAAAGGCGTTTTACTCAAAACTTGGAAATGTCCAATTGCATACCTTTGCTTCTCACTGCACGTTGTAATTCACCGGCGAATGCCGACACTTACCGGGATTTGGTTGGTTCTATTGGGTTTCCTGGTACAAAAGCAGGCTATAACTGCGCCATGGTTCTAAGTTTATTTTTTAAAAATATAGAAAATGATTAGGTGATATAAAAAGGACTATATCATAAGGGGTTGCGAAATAAGAGTTAAAAGGTAGCCTATAGATTTCGTAAGTATTTCTTATGACACGTTTTCACACTTTGGGGGTCCTTCCTTTACAACAACATATGTATTCGAAAAAATAGGAAATTCTTTTCCTCTTTTTAATATTACGTTTGTCAAGTTCGTACATCTTTCTCTATATCTGAAGGCAAGCAATCGTCATTTTTAAATCTCCTAAAATCTTTCAATACATAAATAAAACTCCTTATATTCTTCTTAACTTTATCCAGGTCATTAGTTCTAGTCACAATGTGCTCAAAACGTATCTCTTTTATTCTTATTTTTAGCCTACTTTCCCAGTAAAAGTCAGAAAAAGAAGAAAACAACATGAAAGAAGGCTTAATGCATCTTAAAAATATCGCGAAAAACCAAAAAAAAGGCAAAAATAAAACAAATAAATAAATATCGAAAAATTAAAAATTGGAAAGCAGGGTATTGAAATGGGGAAAAATGTTTGTTGGTCTGTCTGTCTGTCGGTCCGTCTGTCTGCCCCCCCCCCCCCCTCCAATAACTTTTGAGTGAATAGTCCGATTCCAACAATTTTTTTTGTTCGAAAGATCTCGGCGAGGACACCTCATTCCTATATTTCATTTTTTGATTTGAACTATTTTTTAATCAATTTTGAACAGTTCAAAAAAAACTTAACATTAGCGCCTACGGGGAAATTCAAGGCAATTCCGAAATGTGAGGCGAATTTGCTTCAAACAAACTTTGTAGGAAAAAGCTTTCGATGAAAAACATGTATATAAAATATCTTTTTGATTTGAACAATTTTCCGTTCAATTTTGAACAGTTCATATCCCTTAACATTAGCGTCTACGGGGAAACTGAAAGTCAATGTAGATTCCGTACTTGAAGGCGGATTTACTTCAAACAAATTTTGTTGGAAATAGCTCTAGACGCCAAACTCCAGACTCCGACTCCTAGAATTTAGGGGCACCTGACTCCGACTCCGGCTCCTGTGCCCGACAATTAATCGGACTCCGACTCCCCGACTTCGACTCTGATTTCGTAGCTTTGGCAAAATTTATACACGGAGGACAAATGACCGACTCCGATTCTTGGATATTCGATACAGACTCCTTTATTCCAAAACGATATTGACTCCGACTCCACAGCTATGGTTTTTAACTGTGAAATAATTATTGTTGATATGACTTGTTTTTATTTTCACGCTAAAGTTTTAATTTAGGTATTCAACTTTCGGCGGATAAACTCGAAGTCATTTATGTTTCGACATTAAGATATGCGCAGACGATTTTTATTTATTTATTTATTTATTTATTTATTTTTTTTTTTTTTTTGACAATGAAAATTATTTTTTAAGTTGTCATTTTATTGTTTTTATTTATTTTGGCAAGTGCATTAATTCATTTAAAGAATTATTTTTGGCAGCAGAGGAAAAAGAAACGATTTTTTTTTTTTGATATGATGTATTTCTTTTAATAAGCTTATTAATTTTAGTTATTATTCTTTCGTTTTGAAAGCTGTTAAAAAAAATTTTTAATGGAAAAAAGTGTATTAGCTGCTTTGTTTAATAAGTTCTGTTATTTTATTTGTTCGTTTTTTTTAAATTATTTTTTTATTTTATTTTATTTTTTATTTTTTTTTTACGCATCTAATTTTTTAGATGAGTGAAGAATTTTTTATTCCTAGAAATCAGCTTAAAATATTTAAAAAATAGGTTTGAAACAATTTGCGATTTTAGCTATTTTTGAGAATATTGATCAGGTACTAGAAAGTAGGCTCGTTTAGTTCTAGACGGAACTTCTTGTTTCATTATCATGGTACCACAGCCCTTGTAGAGAGACTCTTGTCCTCCTTTAAGATTTTTGACCATTCTGTTTTGTTAAACCTTTTTTTCTAGAAAATTATCATATCATTAAGTTTCAAAATTGTCATTTTTACCCCGATTTTTAAACAAGAATTTTTTCTGGGATCAGGTAGTTAGTCCATTCCCAATCCACAAACTAGTCACATAAACCGCATGAGCAGGCAGTCTGGCTATTCTGACGTGGGCAGGGAAAAGGTAGTAACTTCAACCTATTTAATTTCATTTTTTAAATTTTTTTGTTATCTATTCCAAGTTAGTTTTATTATACAAGCTTGCTTGTTTGGTTTCCGCTGAAAAGAAAATAAAAGAAAATAAAACTTCTAATTTCAACACTACCCTGTCGTTAGTATTTAAATCAAAACGCGTTTCTTCACATATCGCATAAAGTTCATTTCAACAGATACTGCCGTTTACCTATCCACGGCATCGGCAGTTTACCCTCAAACATTGTGTACCCATTCAGGATACGGGTGACAGATTTAGGGGCTTAAGGCCCTGCTGCAATACAATTTTTTGGGTCCTGTTAGAAATGAGCAGAATTACGTAAACTATTTTTTATGAACCTTTCTGGATCTCCCGCCCCCCCCCCCCCCCGAGACATAGTTGTTGCCCCTCGCAATTGAGACATTTGCGACATTGTAAATCCGTCACTGTACCCATTTCAATCGCCGCTTACGACATGAATGGGGTACATTGTAACTATTCTTTCGCATCCCCTTATAATCTAGTCTTGCTGACAGCACTTAAAATCATTATTTCATTCATTAAACTTTTCTTTATAATTTGGATGATGTTTTATATTATTTAGAGCGATCGAAACGGAAATTCAGGCAGAAATTTGAGTACGAAATCATTCGTGAATACAATAATTCCGTTCCGTCATAAAAGGAAGTAAAACACTATATCCAATTCTTCGATTGGAACACAATCAAATAAGATAATGGAAACTTCATTTTCCTCTTTTGGCTCGAAACTCCATGAATGGTAAGCTTTAGCCATTTTACCTGCTAACCTGCCCACCCTTTAGCTGCTGGGTATGTTTATGCCCCGCATCTTCCTCTTTGTATTCCACCAACAAAAGAGTTAACCGATGCTGGAAGCGTTAAAAGCTGACTTATTTTACAAGATGAGCCATACTTCTGGGTGTATGCAACGGTAGAGAAAGATGAAGATTATCCTAATTTGGTTATCCATTCAAAAAGGAAGAGAAAAAAAAATGTGCAGCGTTTAACATGATTCACCACAGTTAATGGTATGGAGTAGCAATTGTTCTTCATCCTCAAACCACCGTATTGTCCATTAACCTTGGCGTAATTGATTGATGATATTGTTCTTGAACTGGCATTCAATTGAATATTCAAGGTAACGAGAAATGAGGGGATTTTTTTCTTGGACATGGTAAAAGTTGGAAGAAAGGAAATTATTACTTAGACATTGTTTGTGTTTCTTTAGAAGATTACGCTTTCCCTCTTAAACTTTTGATTCCTAAAGATGTGCATGGACACGCTCCATCGAATGGTGTGATTTTAGAACGGGCTTCAGGCATTATCATTAAGGCAGACACAAAAATTCGCTTAACATTATTAACACTTTCGTTTTAACCCTGGGAACACTCCTGCATAATATTTTCAGAAGTCACACACTAATACTTTTCTTTAAATCTTATTGTAAACGTTTACGATTGTTGTTCTTACCATTCGTGATGATTTTATGTCGCATCTAAATGACATTTATCCCTTCTTGTCATGGATTGAAAGCCCTCATGGTGCCTTTTCCCGCTGAGAGTCAAAACGCAGAACGAATTGCCAAGGCAAACATGAAGACAGAATATAGCTAGTAGGAAATACAATACAAACATTGATATCGGAGAGTAAATTGATAGATTTTTGTATAAAATGAATAAGAAATTAAATCATCATTACAAAATTTAATTTTTGAATGTTCTTTACTTTTTTAATTTTTCTAAGAAACGTTATCGATAACGATAATTAGAAGACTTATTCCTCCAGATGTTATTGCTCCTCTATTTTAGGTTCATCTCTTCAGTTGTTTTTAGAATTTTTTTTCTTTTTTTTTTTTTTTTTCGAAATCTTTTTTCCGTTTTACCTGCTTTTACGTAAGTCTAAAAAAACTATTTACCTTTTTGATTCTTAGATAAACGATTTTTGCTTCAATTTGACCTGGCATTTATTAACTTCCGAGGATTTTCTCCTTCGTGTTTTTAGTTATGACTTACGTACATATACAGTTGATTAAAAAAAAGAGAAAAAACGGAAATATAATAAAGAGAGATTTTATTACCGAGCTTATTAATTAAACCTATGTCCAGAATCTATTACACATGTAAATCCCGCATATCTATGTTAAAATTCTGTAGTTCCTGAGAAAACTATGTACTTGTAGTAAAGCCTATTTCATCGAGTTTTCTCCAAAAATCAAGTAGTTAGGAAATAAGAAAACAAAAAAGGTTCTAGATGAAAAGTAAAATAATGAAGAATTAATTCAAACGTAAATGAGCATCGCATTCTGAACGAATAAACAAAAAAAATAAATTTAATACCCCAAAACAAATTTAGTTTTGATCTCCAGTTCTATAGAAATTTACAACTTCCTAAAATCATTTCATCTATCTCAAAAACACTACTTCCGCCACATGACCCACTGATACTGACATTTTTCGCATTAAAGGTTTTGTTACATTTTTACGTGAAAAAAAATTACAAAATTGAGGTTTTGATACAAAACAAACTATATTTTTACTAGGAAGATTAATGGCAAACTGAAACAGATTCCTTTTACAGCAAAAAAAAAAAAACTTTGTTAAAGTACATCTCAAGTTAATTTCTTAGCGTAAAATTTATCTTTGCAAAATTTTGAAAGACAACACTTTTCCCGTCCAACCCTTGTATTCGGTGAGTATGTCATGATACCTTGTAAATTGTCGTTATTTAGGACTCACGAACAACATTAATAAAAAAATGAGGCACAACAAGATTTTTTTCCCAATAAAATTTGAGAAAATAAATAAATTATAGCAACCCATCACTTAAAACCAATTTTTCAGGATGATATTTCAAACTTTCATTACTGCAAACAATTGCAATTTCATTCTTTTTTTTTCTCACTTTCTTTCGTAATTTATGCTTTATAAAACTCTCCGAGGTGGGCTAACCCCTTGTGACGCCAACGTAAAGCACTGAATTACACATTTAACGAAACGGATCAAAAGTTCAACTAGGGGAAAGTCCAGCGGCGAGGTTACTCTACTAATATGGGAAATTTGCTCGGTCGCTTAAAATGTTATTAACCTTGACCTC
Source organism: Uloborus diversus (assembly GCF_026930045.1). Taxonomy (NCBI): domain Eukaryota; kingdom Metazoa; phylum Arthropoda; class Arachnida; order Araneae; family Uloboridae; genus Uloborus; species Uloborus diversus. The sequence continues at coordinate 199,442,153 of NC_072732.1, read as the reverse complement.
CTCAAAGACCAAGAAGTCGCAATTATTTTTTTACGAATGAGTGAATAGCAACGAACGAATCCTTGAAAAGGAGTCGCTCACGAGTCCAGGTAAATTACACCTTTCCTTGCCCCGGACTTCCGCAGGCGTTGCCAAAACAGAACTAGTAATTTAAAGAAATGCATTTTTATTCCAATTAAGCACGGAATTTCAGATTATTCTGATGTGATTCTCACATTAATGTCAATTGTATCGTAGTTTTGTTTTTTCAATTTACAAATGAAAGCTCGTATATGGGGCATTCCACGGTATTTTTGACATTATGTCGAGTCCGTAACGTGACCTTTTTTTGCCATAACTTTTTAATTTACCGTTTGATTTGCAAATTATTTTAATTTGAGCTGGTGTGTTGGTAGGAAAAGATCAAAATAAAATAATATGCTAGTCAAACAGTAAATTAAAAAGTTATGGCAAAAAAGGTCACGTTACGAACTCTACATAAATGTCAAAAATACCATGGAATACCCCATATTGCGAGTGCTATTATTGCATTCCACTCTAATTGCAATTTTTCGCGTGTGAAATTCGAAATATCATGACGTCGAAAATTCAATTTCAAACGAAATGAAAGTAAAATTAAAAGATGCATAATATACTTCTTCAGTGGCGTTCCAAGCAAGGGTGACACCCGGGGGGGGGGGGAATTTTTGGTGTTCGTCCCCCCCCCCTCCTACAAACGCAAACAAAAAAAAGGGAAACATTTTTATTTGAAAACATGAAATTTGTGCAATTTTCAGGACACAACAACATTTGTGTTAGAACGAAATTTTAAGCGGGCTAATGTACAAGAAATAAATAAAAATGGAGGTTCAGGGGGGGGAGGGTTGTCCCCCGGAAAATTTTCAAATTTGTACTCATAAAAATGTAACTTAGCTTCTTATTTTCCCAAAACTTGTAATTGCACTTTAGGTTTCACCCCCAGACAGGTGACACCAGGGGTGAACAGCCCCCCCCCCCTTAATAGTGATGCTACTGCACTTCTTGCATATTAAATTAACGATTTAATGAGGGAAACCTGCAACTTTCAGAGAATAGACTACAGTTAAAACTAATTTCTAAGGCTCTTGCCCCCTCCCTCCCACTGAATAAAAAGATATTTTATCAGAATAAAATCCGGAACTGGCAAAAGATAAATATCACTAGTCTTATCGAATGGAGCTTTGTCGTTCTGAAATCTTAACTATCACGATTTACATCCGGCTTGCTCATATTCCCGGGGTTCATATTAACTGCAGTAAAAAAATTGCATGCAGTCCAGAACAGGGGTGCCCACGGGGAAGGGGGGGGATTATGGTTGCGGAGACTTAAGTTGCGCCATCCAAATTTTGGGAGGGATTTTTTTAAATTATTTATTTAAACTTATTTATTGATTTATTTTGAAAAAAAAATATTTCACTTCATTTTATTTTATACTGTTTATATTTGATTTCATTTATTTGTTTAGTTTGCGTGTTTATATGTATGAATGTGGTATGTCATTGGCATAGCACAGAACTTTTCTAATAAAATAATAATAAAAAATAAATAAATAAATAGGCTAATAAAAAATATTTTTAAAAAATTAATAAAATAAATAAAGAGCTAAAAAATTAAAAAGAAAACAGGGTCGAGAAAATTTTGGGGGTTATTTTGCGGCATTGAAATTCGGGGGGATGGACACCCCTGGTCAGAAGAAAATCAATTTCAAAACATTTTAAGGAATTACCGTAAAACTAAAGTATTGCAATAGCACCTCATCTTTTATTCAATTTTAATAAGTATAAACCAATTTGCTTTTCTTACTTCAAACCATGTATTTATAGGAAATTTATCTCTCATTGTAATATCAGAAACCGACTACAACACAAAACATAATGTCTATGCCGTATAAATAACTCGTGTGTAATATGTATGACAGAATGAGCAATTTGTGGGATACACATAGTGTAGTAACAAATACAAATAATTTTAGTATATCGTCAGTATTTTTAGAGAATTGTTCATTGTTTTGTTTATGTGGTTACCCTTACACGAACAGATATAAAAGTAAGGGTTACACAAACCCGCTCGGAAATGTATCTTGCGTGCGACAGGTGTTGGTTATGAGAGGCAACTTGCATTTATGCATGAATTAACATGTACTAGGCTTTAACCAAATTGCTTATCATCCAAGGGGTTTACAATTCGTTACGCATAATGACTGCGAAATGTTTCTTTTCCTTGTATCAGTAGAGGAATGTGTAACATTGAACAACCGTTTTATTTCAAGTAAGTTTCGCTTCTTCAAACCAGCACAAGTTTATTCTGAAACACTCCTGATATTTGCATGTCTTGAACCGTTGGTTTTAATGTAAGTTAAGACCTCTATTATTTCACCTAGTTAGCCCCGTCACTCTTCCCTCAGTAACTTAACTTAAAACTAATAAAGAACACTTCAGACTTTGAAGTGACCATACCCTATTTAAGAAAGTGAACGCAACTAAAAAAAGTTAACAGTAAAAAATTTAAAAAAAAAAACAGATAGAATAGGAGTTTAGTTTTAGTTTTTCACCGTAAAAGAAAAATAAAAGAGTTAAGAATTCTTAGCACTAAATTAAACCTTTATGTGTGTTTTTAAAAACATTTGAGGGGTTTTAAAGATCTATTACCACCTCAGATGATCCCCCACAAGGATTTTTAAGATAGTTCAGTCATAACATTGATTGTTACGGAAAATCCTTGAAGACGGAACTTGACAAAACTTGAAGGAAGCACTGAACATTCCATGAAATTTTTCAAGTGCTCAGTACATCGAGTTAAGATTAATGTAAGCACACTTGCCACACCCCGACGTCCGTGCTCGAAAGAACATCGCCAAAACACTTATTCCGACCACATTTTACGATATTTCCTCTAGTTAAAACTGGCACAGCACAGTAATTTTTCCTGCTTTGTGTTGGAGAACAAACATACGATTGATCCCCACGTGAAGCCTTATGGAAACCAACTGTGAACTCTGCAATCGGTCGCACAGCCGATTTAGCGGCGCGTGACCTTTACCTGTCTGACCCACTACAAGTCTGCGGGTAATGAAGTTTCCAGCATAATATGCAGCACACATCACCCGCTGGGAAAAGCCGCACCCTTGGCAAGGACGATCCTCTGGAGGAACTATTGTTGGGAGTGATTCATCCCAATGATCCACTTGATATTTAAACAGCGTGGTTTTTGGGAGAGGAAAAGCGACGAAGGGTATCTATTAATGGATGTGTTTCCCAATAGCAAGGGTTACCGGGTCGGTATGGTTCTCATGATCCCAAATTGTCGCTTTTTCTTTCAAGTATGTGAATGTCTAAGACAATCAATATTTAAAAATTATCAATGGGTATAAAAAGTAATGTAGGGCGACAGATCTTGTTGGGAATCTGTCCATGTTTTAGTGGAATCGGTCTAATTTATTAAATGATCTTGAAGCGATCCCGTCATCACCTACAGTTTTACACCCTCTGTAGTTTGTTCCCCTGAAGCTATTTTACTCCTTTTCACTTTTTGTTGTTTGCTATTATTATTATTATTGTTGTTGTTCTAATAAGTATCGTTTCAAAGTGTAATTTCTTTCTTTCAATTTTGTTTTGAACTCGGGTGGTTTTTATTGGCGTTATTCACATTTTACCCCTATTTTTCTCGTTCTTTTAAATTTTTTTAAAAAATCTGTCATACCAATTGTTGGGAAAGATTCCTCCCAATGATCCACTTGATATTTTAACAGTGTGGTTTTTGGGAGAAGAAAAGCGACGAAGGGTATCTATTAATGCATATGTTTCCCTCTAGCAAGGGTTACCAGGTCTGTATGGTTCTCATGGTCCCAAATTGTCGCTTTTTCTTTCAAGTATGTGAATGTCTAATACCAATCGAATTTGTTCTGATAAATTTCGTTTCAAAGTATAATTTCTTTCTTTCAATTTTATTTTGAAGTCGGGTGGTTTTTACTGGCGTTATTGACATCCTATCCGTATTTTTCTCGTTCTTTTTAATTTTTTAAAAAATCTGTCTTACCAATTGTTGGGAAAGATTCCGCCCAATGATCCACTTGATATTTAAACAGTGTGGTTTTTGGGAGAAGAAAAGCGACGAAGGGTATCTATTAATGCATATGTTTCCCTCTAGCAAGGGTTACCAGGTCTGTATGGTTCTCATGGTCCCAAATTGTCGCTTTTTCTTTCAAGTATGTGAATGTCTAATACCAATCGGATTTGTTCTGATAAATTTCGTTTCAAAGTATAATTTCTTTCTTTCAATTTTATTTTGAAGTCGGGTGGTTTTTACTGGCGTTATTGACATCCTATCCGTATTTTTCTCGTTCTTTTTAATTTTTTAAAAAATCTGTCTTACCAATTGTTGGGAAAGATTCCGCCCAATGATCCACTTGATATTTAAACAGTGTGGTTTTTGGGAGAAGAAAAGCGACGAAGGGTATCTATTAATGCATATGTTTTCCTCTAGCAAGGGTTACCAGGTCTGTATGGTTCTCATGGTCCCAAATTGTCGCTTTTTCTTTCAAGTATGTGAATGTCTAATACCAATCGAAATTGTTCTGATAAATTTTGTTTCAAAGTATAATTTCTTTCTTTCAATTTTATTTTGAAGTCGGGTGGTTTTTACTGGCGTTATTGACATCCTATCCGTATTTTTCTCGTTCTTTTTAATTTTTTTAAAAATCTGTCTTACCAATTGTTGGGAAAGATTCCTCCCAATGATCCACTTGATATTTAAACAGTGTGGTTTTTGGGAGAAGAAAAGCGACGAAGGGTATCTATTAATGCATATGTTTCCCTCTAGCAAGATTACCAGGTCTGTATGGTTCTCATGGTCCCAAATTGTCGCTTTTTCTTTCAAGTATGTGAATGTTTAATACCAATCGAATTTGTTCTGATAAATTTCGTTTCAAAGTATAATTTCTTTCTTTCAATTTTATTTTGAAGTCGGGTGGTTTTTACTGGCGTTATTGACATCCTATCCGTATTTTTCTCGTTCTTTTTAATTTAAAAAAAAATCTGTCTTACCAATTGTTGGGAAAGATTCCTCCCAATGATCCACTTGATATTTAAACAGTGTGGTTTTTGGGAGCAAAAAAGTGACGAAGGGTATCTATTAATGCATGTGTTTCCCTCTAGCGAGGGTTACCAGGTCGGTATGGTTCTCATGATCCCGAACTGTCGCTTTTTCTTTCAAGTATGTGAATGCCTAATACAATCGATATTTTAAAATTATCATCGGAAATAAAAAGTAATATGGGGCGTAAATCTTGTTGGGAATCTGTCCATGTTTTGGGGGAAGCGTTATAATTTTGATAATAATCTTGAACCAATCCTGTCTTTACGAACAGTTTTTCGACCTATGTAGTTCGTTCCTCGAAAGCTTTTTTTTTTCACTTGTTTATTACTATTTTTTTATTCTGATAAGTTTTATTTTTCAGTTTAATTTATTTCTATCTATTTTATTTTGTGCTCGGGTGGTTTTTACTAGCGTAATTGAAATCCTTATATATTATTTCTGCAGCCTGTTTTTGGTTTCTACGCCACATTTTCCTCAATTCTTGATCGATTTCTTTGATTTACACCTTATTTTAAAGCTTATCGTGCTGGCTACTGACGAAAAATAGACCCACGGTCTAAAAATTGTTTTTTTCAGCCAAAAAACCTGTTTTTAAAGAACCAGAATGAGGTTTTCGGTTAAACTTATAACTTTAACTTGCACTATGACCGACAGAGCTGAATAGCTTCATTGGTTAAACGTTCTCCTCGCAACCAGAAGAATGAGTGTTCGGGCCCACGTCCGGACAATCTGCATCAAAAAATGAGAGAAATATCGCGCTTTGCAAGAACACTTAATTAAGTGAATAACAAATGTGAGGGACCAGATTAAATGAGAAGGAAACGCTCCTTGCTGTTATGAAAACTTGATGTGACTTTGTGCTAAATTACTTCTGAATTTTACGTTTTTTTTTTTTTTTTTTTTTCTTTTTTAAAGCTTTGGCTCTGGTAAGAAAATTAACGCATAATGTAAGCGAAAATAAAAGTAACAGGTTTAAGATTTCAGACTACAATAGAATTGTTTTTTGTTCAGAAAAAGAATAATAAATCGTGTATTGAAATATATATTCTTCTAATGAGTTTTTGACTCTTTGTACAAAAAAAAAAAATTACTACCTCAATTTGAAGGGTAAAATATATATTTTTTCTTCTTTTTGCAAAAAAAAAATAGCTTATCATATGTTTACTACATTCGAAAAACTACGCTATAAATAGAGCATAGTTCAATTTATTTTGTATTTTAACCCTGCTGTTAAATGATGAACACGTGCTGCCATCTAAGTCATAACGGTTCAAGCAGCCTGCGGTAACGAATTGTAAAAATTTTCAAAAAAAATAAAAACATTTTTCTTCAATATCTTATCTTATACATTATTCCCCTCTCATTTTAAAACTTATCAGGCTGGCTAATGAAGAAAAATGGACTTACGGTCGAAAAATCAAGTTTTCGGAAACGCCCCTTGCTGATTGAAAACCTTGATGCAGCCTGTAGTTCTTATGCTTTTTTTTTTTTTTTTTTGCAAAGTTCTAATGCAGTTTTCCAATTTTTTACGTCGCTTTCGGCAAAAAAAAGCCTGTGTGTGTGTGTTCATATTTTAATAAAGCTTAAAAGCACTGGAATTAGTTGTTTGGTTAAAATGATAATTTTTCGGTAGAGCGTTCGGCTATAAACTATTTGAACTTCGGGCAAGCTTGGGCTCTCCGACATAATATCAATTTTAAATTAGTATTACGCATTACACTGGTTTTGGTTTTAAATTTTAAGTGTTCGATTAAAAGAGAAACGTGTGTGGGCATATAAGCCGTAACGGTTAAAGCAATCTTCTATGTGAAATAGTTCAATATTCAAAGATAAAAGCACTTATTTTCAATCTAAATTATTCCTTCTCTAGAATGCTTATTTCAATCGCTACGTGAGATCTTCGTTATTCTTTAATCAAATTACGAATAATTTTAAATCGTATCATGCTGGTTAATGACAAAATATAGAAGCATGATCTTATTATTATTATTATTTTTTTTTTTTTTGGCAAAAAGCTTTTTTGCTGTTTTTTACTACGCATTCCTTCAATGAATAGCTTTCGAAAAGGAAGGCACAATTGCTAGGTTTGTTGGGATGTCAGGCTGTTAATCAGAATGGCGCCAATTCGAATCCGTGCCAATAAATATCTCTTTAATGTTTCTCTTTTTTCCTGTCAGATGCTCACATGGGCAGGACTGTATTTGACACAACCTGTTTTTTCACATGCACAATTATTGCTTTTTCACGAGTCACTACTCAGCCACTTTTAATGATATTTATGTCTGCATTGAAAATATGTACGACCAAAAGGTGAGCGATGATCAAATTATTACAACGTTGTATTTAACGAGGTTTTGTTACTGATGTCTTTAAATTACATGCCTTCTCTTCTGCGCCTACTTTTTTTCGGTTCTTCTTCATAATGTTCTTCTTTTAAAATTTTTAAAGAGCGAAATGCCTTATGAAACGATTCGAAGCACAGTGCGGAGTTCCGCACGGGTCGACTAGTCTTTTCCCTATTTTTCTCGTTCTTTATTTATCTACAGCTAGAATAATAACTATACATAGTTCTGTATATACTTAGATTGAATTTATAACTACGTACGTGCGTTTTGAACATACACGAGTAGTTCTTGGAACGTAAAGTTGAATGACTAAGTATATTAAAGCTCTTTTTTTTTCTTCAAAAAAAATTCGTTTATTACATTAGACTTTTCATCTGATTAAAAGTTATCCAAAACTGAGAATAATAATCATAAAAATCATATAAAAGGAATTTTTAACCTGATTCTAAGTTATCCGGCTTCTTAGAGAATCTTTGGACCAAGTGAGAATTAAGGTATCAAAGAAAGTAATTTCATAAAATCGTGCAGTCTTTCCGAGACAGAAAAATACCAACAAAATGTCTATCATTTCTTATTTTGTGCGGAATATCACACTGTATAGGACCAGGGAGTTCAATAACTTCAAATTGACACTCAAAAGATCTTTATAATTATAGGATTATAAGATTAGCAGCATTGCCAACCTATCCAACCTATTTTGTAAAATATTTTTTTCAAACTGATATTACAACTTTCCAGCAAGGCCTCCTTTTAAGTCTTCTACGTTTTGTGAAAAAGTCAAATATGCTAAATAACTTGAAGAGGTGTAAAATTGATTCACATAAAGATGATTCAGTTTCTTTTTTAAGCTACTTTACGCAAATGGTTGGCTTCCGTATTGACAAAATTTTGATCTCTCTGCCGAAATATTTTTGCGATAATGATCCAAAACCCCATTATACTTTTAATTGATGAATTAACTAAGAAACGGTTACACTTCTATTCAACAATTTATTTCAACAGCGCAAGAAAAAATTCTGTACTTTTTTGATGTTAGTTTGAAAAACGGAATCAGAAACGAAATAGCCGAAAGCATCCTAGAAGTAAAACTTGACTTTCCGCTGTTTTCTAAATTTAGATTAGCCAAGAATTTGGCTGAGATATTTGTCCTACAAAATATGGTGACACTAATACCGCTTAAATTCTTACTCTTTTCTCCCTACTACAGTCTATTTACACAGCTCCCACTTCTGTGAAGCAAAATGTTTTTTTTTAGTGCATTCGGTTTGTAACTCAAACTGAAATCGTGACACAGTAAATGACTCCCCCTCAAAAAATTGTAGAGAAACCCTAACTTAAGGGCACGCAAGCATATAACATGTTACTGTGAAAGCAAGAAAAATGGCTTCGGCAGCTGATACCAACAATCACATACTAACGATATCGGCGTAAAACCGAATGTTTCCGGTGAATCACCGGTGAAAACTGACATTCTCCAATTTCGGTCTTTTATGGTAATGAATATTCTGTATAGAACAAATTTGATTAAAGACAAAACTTCAACAAGAAAAAAAAAACGGAAATCTTTCAGATACTGAGAGTACCCTATAGCATATTTCTTCACTATTTTATTTTTTTGAAAACTCACCCCCTCCCCTCTCAACAAAAAAAAAAAAAATCTCTCGATAATCAACAAGAAATTGTTGCAACAGTAATACTTGTTTCGTAAAGAATGTCTTCTTCAAAAGAATGTCTTCTTTCTTTTCGGCGTGGGAGTTACCAAATTCTCAGTAAGACCATAAAACAAAATAAATAATTGCCTTTCAGAATTACTGGAATAACAATTTCGATGTTACAATAAAAACAAACCTATTATTTTCTACTTTTAAAATTAAATGTTCAACCGCCATCATATAAAAGATAGTAGGAGCGCAATAAAACAATTTCCGCTCTATTACGTTTGAATTAAAGCCAAGTACATGACAGTAGAGAAATACTTTTCACTAATAAGCCTTATTCATTCTTAGTTGTTAGTCAAAATATGTCTTCGTTCACTGGCGGATACGAAGGAATTTATGAGTTTAGAATGTTTCTAGAAGCAAATGAGATTTGCTACTGTGTTTGAAGAGTTGCCCCGAATTTAAATTTTTGGGAGGGCGCGATTCTCGATTTGACCAATCGAAATCTAATTTTCCGTTGAATGATATTAATTTTTACCGAATAAACTCCAAATTTTGTCGAATCATGATAATTTGCCGAATAAGGTAACTTTTGGGAGACCACGGTGACTTCCCATCGGGACACCCCTGTGTGTTTGATACCCATACTACGCGTGGAGTGACACCCCTGGTTCTTACGGGAACAATTTATTTTTGGAGGTCCTTCTTTACTAATAATAAAGCTGAAAGTCTCTCCTGTCCGGATATATGTGACGTGAATAGCGCCTAGACCATTCGGCCGATTTTCATGAAAGTTAGCACAAAATTAGTTTGTAGCATGGGGGTGTACACCTCGAAGCGATTTTTCGAAAATTCGATTTTGTTCTTTTTCTATTCCAATTTTAACAACATTTTCCCGGGCAAAATTATCATAAGATGGACGAGTAAAGAGATCTTTCAATTTTCTACTACGGGCAAAGTCGTGCGGGTGCCACTAGTCTTTTATAAATGAAAAACGGCAGTGAAATAATAACTGTATGTATTAATGATGCACACATTAAACTAATTTAATCATATTTATAACCTTATTAAAATTAATCAAACGACATTTTTTCTACCTATAAATCTTACATTCAGTACATTGTTATACGAGTATCTCAGACAAGACAATACCCTTTAGTTCTGAAGGAAAAAATAGAGAGAAAATGAAAGTGTATTCAAAATAATAACTTTTCAAGCCTTAAGTTTCTTAGCTCGATCAGAAAAGTATATAATAATTATTTTATGTGCTTTTCTGTAATGCTTTTAAAATTATGTATGATATCAGAATTTACAAAAACTAGAAACTGTCGAAAAATGGACTTAATCGTATCGGCACAGACCTCTGTCTAAACTAATGAAATTGTGATACGTTTGCTATTTCTTATAATCATTTTACCAGCAATTGACAAAGAATATTCTGAATATAATCGTTGAGGGGCGTATACAGACTACCATTTTGGGTGATCATGCAAGGAATGACTGCCCCCCCCCCCCCCATCTTCCCATACGAATGAACCTACCGTATTGGGGGCGAAAAACTTCTGAAACTGCCTTGGGTGGCAATAAAAAGCGTAAAATCGACCATTAATAATGCACCTGATAGGCCAAAAACGTTACTAATTAATTTCATAAGAAATGAAAAGAGGTAGTATTTCAATTATTTACTTTTCAAATTGGTTAATGAATTAAACAGATTACTGCAATTGTTTACTTTTTAGTCATAAATTGTTTTAACACAACGTTGATGTATAATAGTGTCAACGGATTAGAAGGGGGGGGGGACACGATCTCTCTGACCTTCTCCATGCATCCGCCCCGGCTTACAATACTGTTCTTTTTAAAGAAAAGAAGAAGAAAGTTATTTTCAAAAACTGATTGAGAAGGTTTGAAATTTGATGTTCAGATATGACAAACGAATTACCTAACACATACCATAGGTTATAGGGGATTTTTTTTTTTTTAAATTTATGGAGAGAATTTTCATTTATAAACACAAATAATAAGTGCTGGATTTTCGACCGGAAGAAGAAACGTAGATTTGAAACTGCCACACGTACTCATCTTCCTAAAGTCATATTTTTAACTTTAAATAAAGAAAGGGGGGAAACATATCATGAGTGACTTGACACACCTAACATATGTCAGGGGTACACCTAACATATGTCAGGGGTGACAAGAGCAAAGGAGCACTCTCCTAAACATCCCCAAAAAGAAAGAGCCCTCCAAAAAAGGGGAAAATACTTCTCAAAACACGCCCCCCCCCCTAAAAGTTTCAACGACGCAGTCCGCGCCATGACCCTCCCCCCTCCTAGATGAGCACCCCTGCATTTTTTAATTACTAAAAAGTTTTGGTGAAAAATCTATTGCTTTGAAGACAAGATAGATAGGAACAGTTTCCAGTGTAAAAAGATGCAATTTTAGGCTGTGTGTAGCGACGTCAAAAGAAGGACAGAGTTGGAGGGTCGGGGACAACCCGCTCCGTCTCTCTCCCCGGAACTTAAATTTGAAATTTTAGTCAATCTTTGATGGAGTTAGGGGAAGAGAGTGCTCTAGAAAAGTAATTGAAATTAGAAGGCAAAAATGCTATTTTACTCGAAATCAGAAGTTAGGGTCCCCTTCCAATTTTTCTTCTTTTTTTCCGAAATTGATGTCATTTTTAAGTTATTGACATCATTTGTCATTAGTGACGTTGCTGATATAAGTCAAGTAGATGGGAGGGGTGATTTAAGGATTTAACCATGGAAAACAACTTAAACAAAGCATATCCCCCTCCAATTTTATTTTCTAGCTATGTGTCACAGTTAGGGGGTCCAGAGCTTCTACTGGGAACTTTCAGAAATTTAAGTTTTAAAAACGCAATTTTATGATACCTTTTGTCATGGTAAGGGAATGGAAAAGGTTCGGGGCCATTTCTCTAGAAAGTTTCCAGGATTGAACTCTAAAAAATGCAATTTTAGGCTATCCTTAGTAACGTTAGGAGGGGACAAACACCAAAGAGAATTTTTCTGTCATGAAGTCTATCGTTATCTTAAAAAAATACAGAAGACTTTTTTTCGAACAAAAAAGAGAGAGAGAGAGAAGAAAAAAAAGCACCATCATTTCAGATTAGTTTGGCAGCTGACAAAACTATATGACATGATAAAAACTACTCCTAACACAATATAGAGTACAAAAATTAGCAAGTGAAAAAAGGGTCGATTTTTCTTAAAGTTCTTGGTGAAAATTTTTGGTTGCTAAAATAAATACACAAAGCTTGTTCTTCTCAATATACTGATTCAAGAAGATTATCGATTTCAATATTATATTTCTAAAGATGTCAGAAATCATTTTTTACTTTCGGATCAAGACTTTAGTTTAACAATAAAGGTCTTTAGTTTTATTCACAAAACACGAAAAAAAAAATCAATTTCCATTCTTCAAACAAAGTATAGCAAGTTTCATAACTGAAAAACACAGGATTTAAGAGGTCAGCTCCTCAACACATATTTTAGACTTTAAAGAAAATCATAAATGGATACTTACAATAACAATGCTATGAATTAAGAAAACAACATGTTGTCAATGAAACAAACAAAAGAAAACCTTTTTCCGTTTTAAAATTCCAATGTGCCTAATTAATATCCAAATTTCAAGCATGAGAACCCGCAGCAATTTTCAAACCATTCGATTATTTGCTTCAATGACGATCTTAAGCTTTGGGGTAAAATATTGAAATTAGTGGTGATTTGAAAAAAAAAATATCAATTATGCTTTGAAAACAACTTTTTCTATTTTTTTTTTTTTTTATTTATTAATAAGACTATAATGTCTTAATAAGATGAAAAAAAAATACAATTAATAGATTACTTGCATTAAGTTATTTCTAAAGCAAACTTAACGGACATTATCACCTATAATATTCCTTAAAGGGTTAACTTTTTAAGATATACTCACCTAACATCACAATGTCATATCCAACAGGTGGTCTAAGCATCCGTCTTCCCCATGCAGATCGCACAACCTCCAAGAAGTAGTCCGTACCACCAACAAGTAAAGTCGTTGGCCGAACAAATCCTTTGTATTCCAAACTTTTAACACTTTGCACTAAACAAGGATTCCAGTAACACTCACAGTTCTCACGAGTAAAATCTTCGAATACCTCAGGTCCAAACTCGTATTCGGAAATTTCTTCGCACCCTTTGCAGCGCCGGTCTTCCTCTTGTGCAACCTCCTTGCGAAGCCGGCGCTGAAATTTCTTCTTAGTTTTGGCATTATCACTTGATGGTGTGGCTGTGGCTCTTTTTAAAACTATGGCCAAGCCACGGGTCAGTAAGTATTTTTTGTTTTCCGGTTTTATTCCGGGTGATTTTTGAACCGGAGACATAATAAACCTAACAGTTTATTTTCTTCAACAATTGAAAGGAAAACTTAACGAAACATCGCCACCAAATGTACACTTTTCGTTCTATAAAAACATTCTCTTATAGTTCTCTCAAACATAGCTATGAAATATCCGCAGAGCAATTCACGCGCATTAAAATATACTCCAATATTTTCCAATTAGTAGACGATAAAATCATATCATAGCATATCCTGCAGTCACGAAAAAAACTTGCGTAACGTTTAAAACAACTTCACATTGCACATTTCAAATCAAAACTTAATAGTCATTCATTCACTTTCCGCATTTGACGAAGTTTTTGTTAAAAGACCTTGTCCCGATAATCCATATTTTAAACATAGTTTGCAAATAAAAATCCTTTCCTGAGAAAAAATATTTAGGCCATATTATTTCCAGGTTTTAATTGTATAATATACATTCGTGCATTCGATACTTATAAAGGTTCCATCAAGTGACAAAAAAATGATGTTATTATCCTTGTTGTCATAAAGGAAGAGTAAATATTCAACAAATTGAAATGGCCTAAATATCGACTACCAAGAAACATAAACACAAATCTATTCTTTCACATACAAAAAAAATTTTCATTTGGAGGTTATCTTTTCCAATGATGAATCACTCACCCCAAAGACAAAACTCGAAATTTTACGTCATCGAAGGGAACAAACAAAACAAACTCACGACATCGTCTGCGTTTGTATTTAAACAATTTCATTCTTCACCATATTCATCTGATACTTCCGGTGAAAAAATCCCGAAACGGAAAAATAACATTTCTTCAACTTCAGCACAAGACGCGTCGGCTATGAATAAACCGTCCCGACTGCAACTTCGGACATTTGTGATGTGAAGTGAGGAAACACACGTGCAAACTTTTCTCCTCGCATACCTCCGCGCATGCGCTGACGTCTCCAAACCTGTTCTGTCTGCTCGCTAATTCCGAAAAATTGCATTCGGATGCTGTTGCTGTTTTCTGTTTTAATGCTTTGTTTCCTTTTTTTTTTATTTTTATCGCCGCCGAGTGACATGGTCGGAACGGCTTTAACATCTTCAAGATTTTTCTTTTCTTTTTTCGTTCTTTAAAAACTATCTTCAAAAACAAATTGGGAGGAATGAGCAGTTTGTTTTTGTCGAACTTTTAACTTTATTTTTTTGTTGCGGCAAGACTGAAGTAAACAAATAAATTAAATAAGCATTTCAAAACATTACTTTTTTAAAATTCTCGAATCGTATTTTGTCTTTTTTGTGCGCTCATAGTGGTACCTATTTTAGTTCATCGATATTTTCATTTTTTTACAAATGAAACTGGAGTTGATAAGTTTTGATTATAGGGTCGGGACAATAATCAATGTCACGTCTCTTGTAGATTTTGTAAAAATATTTTTTATTTAATCAGAAAAAAGCAGTTTTAACTAGTATTTAAAAAAAAAAAAGACAATGAATAAAACTGGGGGAGGGGTCATACTGTGCAATTATTTTTATTTTTAATCCCCTCCCCCTGCCATGTTTCAGCTTTTTACATACATTTAAATGTTGCGACAAGATGTGAAAAATGAAATAATGACAATATTTGGAGTCTGTTAATTAAAATTGAAAATATTCATTGGTGAAATTTCTGCTCAGATATAAATTATAGTGCCGTCGCGTCGCTAAGGTAGGCGGAGGGAGTGGTCCACCCCGTCTGGGGGGTAGCACCCAAAGTGGAATTGCAATCTTTTGAAATTTATAAATACTCTAATTCAGAAAATTTCCCCCAATAATAAAAATTATATTTACTCTACCAAACGCAACTGTATCACCACGGGGAAGGTGTGGGGGACGCTTGTGTTGATGGAATGGAGGACTGCTACTGAATTAGGTTTGAGAATTTGTGAAAAATACAAATGCTTCAGTTCTGAAATTTTCCCACAACATTTAAAATTACATTTAATCTCAAACAGAGTAGCGTCCCTACGGGGGGGGGGGGCTTTGGTTCCGCTGACATTCTTTGGGGGGGGGGGGTTGACATCCAAAATGCATTTAAGAATTTCTGAAAATATAAATACTGAAGTCCTGATACATTTTAAATTATATTTAATTCATCAAACGCAAGGGCATCAATATGGGGGTAAGGGAGGGGCTTGCGTCGAGTGTGAGAGACCCGTGAGAGAGTGACATCCAAAATTTATTTAAGAGTTTTCTAAAAAATCTGAATACTAAAATCTCAATGAATTTTTAACTAAATTTACTCTTGTAAGAGTTTAAAAAAAGTTAATCACACGTTAGCTCAAAAGAAAAAAAGAAACTACCTTTTTACTTCCTTTTACAAAAAAGGAAGTATTGTATTCGCGAAAAAAATTTCACTCAAAATTCGGCTTTAATTTCCATTTTACTCACCCCTGAATTAACGTTGAGTTTTGTTTTCAACCCGACCACACGTGGATAAGTACCTAAGAACGTGTAGACACCGAAATATCCATTTTGACATTCCCCGAGTTTATTACAACGACTTTTCTCGTGACGTCCGTATGTACGTATGTATGTGCGGATATGCGGATGTGCGGATGTATGTCGCATAACTCAAGAACGGTATGTCTTAGAAAGTTGAAATTTGGTACGTAGACTCCTAATTGGGTCTAGTTGTGCACCTCTCGTTTTGGTTCCATTCGGATGTTTCTAAAGGGGTCTTTGGTCCCTTTTTGGGGGGAAATCATTGTTAATTTCGATGTAAACACAAGTGGTGTTAGAATTCATGAAAACTCTTGGCAATACATCGCCAAGATTTTGGTCGTCAAGTTTTATCGCCAACTTGGCGACAAATTTGGCGGATTTTTTTTTTTTTTTTTTTTTTTTTTTGTTTCATCTGGTTTCAATTTGTCCATTGTTGTGATGTTTAGAGAGTTAACTATTGAATCACATTAAAATTGTTTAAATTGGTGTAAAAGTCATGTGATGCACACATCACCTTGTTTTTCTTATTTTGTTAAATTTATTATTCGTAAGACATAAACACCGTTGTCATCCGGTGATGGCCGAATATTTGAAGACATCATTTTAGACTACTTTTGATTTGTTTATTATTATTATAGATGCATTCGAAGCATTTAGAATTTTAGTAGACGTGTTTGCAAAAATTTTTATATAGATCTGAGGAGAACATTTTTTATTTTGTTTAAGGTGGGAAAAGGGATAAAATATAGCAGTGCCGTACCAGTGCCCCGAATTTAAGTAATAACTCAATTTAAAACTTAATTTAAGCCACCAGCCTATATTGTAAGCTTAGTCAGAATGGATGTGACTGTAATCATTTCTAACATTTGTGCGTGTGTTGGTAAACAGAAAAGAAAAACTACTGAGCGTTGTTTTTTTTCTTTTTTTATTTATTTTAATAAGAACATTTTAGTATTGTACATATATATAAATATATATATATATATATATATATATATATATATATATATATATATATATATATATATATATATATATATATATATATATATATATATATATATATATATATATATATATATATATATATATATATATATATATATAACTATAACAATTATAATAAAAGTGAAAATTATTGAAAAGACCACACCAAAAGCCCATGGATGCGCAACGCAGCAAATCTGAAAAGTCAAGTAAATATAAAATATAAAATATGCAAGCAAATACCAAATATTAAACAAATTATATAAAAATAATGATGATAAAAAGGAAAATTGCATATAGCTATTTAATAGGAAAAGACCAAGTAAGAGTCCAGAGCTCATCAGCCGTGGAGGATTCATTAAATATGGTCAAAAGTAGGACTCGACCGATGCATCGGCGCCGATGGTTCAACAATTTAGCCATCGGCATCTGCATCGGCGGCCGATGCTAACTTGCAGGAAACATCGGCCCATCGGCCTTAAAAAACATCGAAAAGCCGATAGAATTGGCCGATGTTTTTGAAAAAAAAAAAAAAAAAGACCTTTGCTGTTTTACTTTTTAATACAAAGTAAAGGGAGTTACTGTTTTCATAGAAAATTGTTTACTTAAATTTCAGTATGACACCCCTAACAGTCACCCCTGAAAGAGTTTTTAAAACTGCATTCTTAGGTACCAAACAAGTTAATTATTGCTTTGTTTCTTGCAGCTGGATGTACGTATGTATCTCTCATAAGTTATAAATCAAAAATGGTAAGCTGTAGAAAGATAAATTTTCGCATGTGGAGTGTGCGTACGTTCCAGTTGTGCACTTCCCTTTTTGTTTTCGATCGCGTGTTCTGAAAAGCCTGTTTACTCATTTTTTGTGGCTATTAATTACTTATTTCAATGCAAAACTAATATAGCGTCTCAGACTGACGATCATTTGGTGATATATTGCCGATTTAGAGACTATGGAAACAAATATGAGATGGCGAAACCGATTTTTGTGTCATTTAATTACAGTTGAACCGAAGATAATTTTTAATTTTTCGATATTTGTAATATGAATCACAGTAATGCATTCTTTTCTGTATCGCTTCGGCGGAGTTACAAGTTTGAGGCCCGTCGAAATACATTTTGGGGCCCTATTTCTCTATCATAGAAGTTGTAAAACATTTATCAGAAGAATTTTTGTAACTCCTACGGTGTCCCTGTGGTTATGAGGCCTCTCGCGCAATTGCAACATTTGCTATATTTTAAATCCGCCACTGCACGTCAAAACAAACTCGGATGCAAGTTTTGAAAAGCTTTCTGCTCAATGTTTATGATTATTTTGAACTCTATTTTTATAATGACTATTTTTTTAATTTCCGAGAACACTTGCGTGCCCCTCCTCCCACTCCCTCAATTTCTGAAATTAAACTCTAGTTGTACTCCTGAGTTGTTTAAAACTAATACCATTCATAAAACTAGGACTTTTTTTTCAATTTTTATCTATTGTTTAGGAAGACATTAGAGCATTAATGTAAGAAATTGATTAAAGACGTTTTGAATAGTGACATAATTCGGAAATCAAGATTTTTGAATTTTTTCTTCGGAAGTGCTGAAGTAGATTCAGAAACTCTTCCGAGGCGATGGTGGTAGCGGTTCTGTACTAAAACGAGCTAAAGTGTGCCTCACATGACTTCTTTTTACCCCCAACTTAATGTTATTTCCCCATTATTGGCAATTTGAATGTGATTCAATAGTTAAAACTCTTTAAATATCACCAACTGTGGCCAAATTGAAACCAGATTGAAAAAAATAATAAATATATTTTTTAAATCGCCAAATTTGTCGCCAAGTTGGTAACAAAACTTGGCGACCAAAAGACTGGCAAATTATCGTCAAGTGTCCGCCAAATTATAACACCACTTGAGTTTGCATCGAAATTAACAATGACTCCCCTCCCCCCAAAAAGAGGCAAAAGACCCCTCTAAAAACACCCGATTGCAACCAAAAGAGGAGGTGCACAACTAGACCCCACCAGGAGTCTACAAACCACATTTCAACTTTCTAGGACATACCGTTCTTGAGTTATACGATATACATACATACGGACGTCACGAGAAAATTCGTTGTAATTAACTCGGGGATTGTCAAAATGGATATTTCGGGGTCTATACGTTCTTAGGCACTGATCCGCGGGTGGTCGGGTTCAAAAAAAAAAAAAAAAGAACAGTCAACATTCATTTAGGGGTGAGCAAAATGGAAATTAAGGCTGATTTTTGAGTGAAATTTCTTTCGCAAATACTTCCTTTTTTTGTAAAAGGAAGTAAAAATGAGGCCGAAGTATGAGTCACTCCAAAATCAGAGGGTGACTCCCCCTAATCCTCCCTCGTCGTTTCAAGCATTTCTTAAATATTTAGCGATTATTTATTTTAGTCAAGAAATGTCATTTTGCCGTATTTCTCATACTTGTTTCACCTATATTTCTTAATGCGCCATGTTTTTTGCATCAATAATAGCGATCGATTTTTTTTCTGTTGTAAGTAGTTATTTTTATGTATTTACATTAAATCAATGAATAAGATATTTTCGTTTTTTATAGAAAAGTTTCAAGGATTTTCTATTATGCAATTTTTTAAATTTCAGAAAATTGTTAAATTGAAACATTTAATTTGAACTTGTTTGAAAAGCTTCATAAAAGATTAAACAATCAAATTGTTCAATATTACGTGTGCAAACATCAGACCAAGTAGTATATGTATTCAGTTATTAACTTAATGTAAATATTGAGTTTGTTTTTTGTAGCGGCGTTTAAAGAACCTCGCTCTTTTCATGGCTATTTCTTTTTTCAGCAAAATTTATGCCACAGTTATAGCTTTCATGAAAAATGCAAACTTTTCTATTCATAAATTTTAAATAAGTATAAAAATATTCCTATTTTGATTTAATATTGTAATTCATCTGTAACATTTTTTTTTTTTTTTGTTTAATTTGATGACTAAAAAATGTCTACGTGCAATTTTCCCACTTTAATTGCGTAATTTTTTGACGGTTTCAAAGTTTTATTATTTTTTTTTAATAATTAAACAACATAATTTAACGTTTTTTAACTACGTTTAATGTACCTAAATTCATACATTATTACAATATTACTGAAATCTTAGTGGAATGTTCAATTTAAAAAAAACAAAACAAATCAATTGGTTATTAAACAGTCTCTTTGTTTTTCATCCTTTTTTTTTTCTTTCTTTTTTTTTTTGACTGTTGTTCCTTCTCTTTCATCATACACCAGTCAAAAAAAAAAGGAGAAGCATAACTACACTCTATACAGATTGTACGTAGTACGATCCCAAAGTTCGGGAACAAGCTGAATAAAACCTTATTCAGAATAGTTTACATTACCGATGCACATCCACCTTCAAAACGTCACCTTGAAAGACTATACTTCTGCCAGTGTTCATATAACTTTTGGGAACATGCCTGGAAGCCATTTTTTGCTACCTTCTATGATGCAGCTTTATCTTCTCCTGGCGGAAGAAAGCGGCGTCCATGCAAATGTTTTTTTGCTGGTAAAAGTCACATGAAGCTAACTCCGACGAAACGTTATTTTATTTGTTTGTCATATCAGAGTATTGACCAATCAAACCGTGCATTCTCACCATGAAAATCGCCTTCTTTCCCACGATGAAGTTAAAGCAGCAGCGCAAGAGGCCTTACAGGAGGTTGCGAAAAATGTCTTCCAGGAGTGCTTAAAAAAGCTACATGAACGTTGGCAGAAGTGCATAGTCGTTCAAGCTGACTATTTTGTAGATAGATGTGCTTCGGTAATGTGAACTATTCAGGGTAAGGATTTATAAAACTTGTCCTCGAACTTTTAGATCATACGTATGAGTTTTCAATTTACTATTTCATAACGTTTTTGAGTGACGCAATTTTATGCGCATGAAGACATCACAAGAGAATTTGCGATAATTAGCTAAGGAGGGTTCAAAATGGATATTTCGGTCATCTATATGTTCTTAGGTACATATGCATGTACGGATGTGGCGAAAAAACTTGAAGTATAAATTGGGTAATCGTAAAATAGAAATTTAAGTCGAAATCTGATTTTTTTTTGTGATTACAATTCCTTATTTGTAGAAAGGAAGTAAAGTGAAATGAATCAATGATTCTTTAAATCCCTGACAATCTTATCAATTTATTTCTGTTTGATTTTTTTTTTTTTTGCCATCGGCCAACAGCATCGGCCATCGGCCATCGGCAATCGGCCATTTGGAGGAAAACAATC
This sequence comes from Uloborus diversus, assembly GCF_026930045.1. Classification (NCBI taxonomy): domain Eukaryota; kingdom Metazoa; phylum Arthropoda; class Arachnida; order Araneae; family Uloboridae; genus Uloborus; species Uloborus diversus. Next base: position 199,420,964 of record NC_072732.1, on the reverse strand, counting down.
GGCCATCGGCCATCGGCCATCTTTGAACAATCGGCCAACAATCGGCATCGGCCCATCGGCCAAAAAATGGCATCGGTCGAGCCCTAGTCAAAAGACCAAAAACTTTTTTAACTATGAACTAAAAGAGAATGTTTAAGCTCCAGTATATGCAATATAGAGTAACATTGGGCAAATGCACCACATGCTAAACTATAAACATTAAACAAGAGCTCAAACCTAAAACTAAAAGCAGGGGGTTTCGCCTCGACTAATTAGGAAAACAATTTCCGATAGGAAACTAATTTATCTTGCATTTGCCCAATGTTACTCTATATTGCATGTACTGGAGCTTAAACATTCTCTTTTAGTTCATAGTTAAAAAAAATTTTGGTCTTTTGACCATATTTAATGAATCCTCCACGGCTGATGAGCTCTGGATTCATACTTTGTCTTTTTCTATTAAATAGCTATTTGCAATTTGATTAAAATTTATTTTGTTGCCGTTGAAAGGCCAATAGCCCAATTGGTAAAAGAATCTTGCTAACAACACAAAGGTCATAGTATCAATCATCCTCCCACGGGTCGGAAAATAGTGTTTTTGAATGACTAATATTCTACAACTGAATTGAGTCATTTCAGGAGGGATTTAAAACCACAGTTGCATTGTTATACTGAAATATTGAAATCAGAGAAAAGAAATGTTTTTTCAACATAGTAAATCGCAGTATCATAGTATCATATTTATTACTTCTGAAAAGGTTTTTTTATGGGAGGGGAGGGGAGGGGGGACGCCCGAACTTTCTTTGTTCTCCATCAAACTTCAAAAACATTACGTCATTTTGAAGATTTCTAGAGAAAAAAAGTCTCATCTTTGCAATTTAAAGAAAAAAAAAGATTCAACAAAGACCAAAGTTTTTAGTTCTTTCAGTCGAACGCGAAATTTTCGCTAGGGTTAACTAGCAATCAGTACATATAAATTTAAAACAATAAATACGGTACTCCTTAATCCTCTAGACACCACAGACGAAAAAAAAAAGGCATTAGTAATTAATATTGATGACAAATATCAATGACAAATCAGTACCGGAATCCAAAAAGACTTGAATCACCCAATAAAACCACGAACAAATATCGATTTAAGATTCTAAAATTTTTCTCCCTGTCAAAAGGCACTGACCATTTCTAGCCCCAACGTTGCCCTTTGATCTCCCCCTGCAGAAGGAATATCTTCCACTTTTAGAATAATTGTCCCATTTCCCCGTCAGTTACTTTCCGATCTTTTACTCGATATGAAGAAGTAGAGAAAATCTCCGTTACTCGTCCGCATTTTGAAAGTTCCGCAGCTTTCGCAATCTTCGCGTTTTATGCTTGGCGTAACAGAAAGCATGTCTGTGGAACATCGGTCATCAAAAAACTCCTTCTGACATTATTGTAACATCTTCGAAACACCAAGAAAGCATTGTAGCTTCGAATTGAACAATACCACTTGTGATTATCTCACTCAAACCTACGGTGTAAAAAACTTAAATTTAAAGTTGGAAAATAGCGTGCAGAAAATCTTAATAATTGATTATTTGTTAAAATTTTATGTTGGACAATTTTAATGTGGTTGTTTTCATCAGTCAAGAGTACTAGTACACAGTGACTTTTAGTCACTGAAGTTGAGAGAATGAGTGAAAAAAATAGCATGGAGAGAAAAAATACTTTTATTTTCAAAACGTTTTCTTTTGATTAATTTTTTAAAATGTCCGATTTTTCAAACAAGGTGCGGTGTTTATGACGTCACAAGTGATGAACTTTGGCGCACAACTCCACTGGGGCGCTGAATGCTTACGCTTGCTGTATACCGCGTTTCCAGATTATGATAATTCAGAAGCGAATTTAATATTGCGCTCTACGCTTGCTATCAACTATATCGTTGCCCGTTCATACGAGTAAAGAAGCGAATTAAATATTGCACTCTGCGCTAATGGCATCCGTGAATGACATTTCATCATTGGGGATGTCATGTGCAGAAGCGCAGAGAAGGGAAATTGAATCTGCGCACTGAATAAAATAATTGTTAAAAGATAAAAAATTTTGTCAAATTATTTTTTAAATGGTCAAACCCTGTGTTTTTAAGCATGCTCTTTCAGAAAAAATTACTTTTAAAATTTCGGAAACGACCCCATTGGCGTCTACCCAGCAGTTTATTTAAGGGGATTCATATTTGCTCAGGTGCTTATAGTTGCAGAGAAAAAATCTTCTCATTTGCGAAATTAAGCATTTTTTTGAGCAATCACGATTGCTTATTGTTCTCACTTGACCATCCTTGATATTGTGGTTCCTTTTTCAGCTTGGACAGGGACCTCTGCAGCACCACGGCCCGCCGTCCTCTGCAGGCGCGGCTGTCCCACGGTCCTGAGCTATCCGCTTCTCCTGGTCGGAGGCGTCCATGTCCTACACACATGCTCACACACATACAAACACACAACTTCACCATATACACTCACACACGCCTACGTGCATACACACAGGTCTACGCACACACACAACTATGCACACGTAACCGCCCAGGAGGAGAGGCAGGCTTGGGGGGACGGGAGCCGTTTCTAGAAACAATAACTTCAATGAGTAGGGTCCTGTCGCAGTTCGTGATTGCGAAAAACATAATTTGAATTCAAAATTTCAGAATTCAAATTATTTTATTTTTAATTTTATTTTCTGTTTTTTCGTACTTTAATTTAAGACTGTTTTATGCCTCATATTTTCAGCCAATGTGTGTTTGTTTATAGAGAGGTAAAGAAGGTGTATACTCAATACATTTGAGCTATATATTTACAGGGATGCCCATTAGGGTGGGTCGAAAAAGGGAAATTTTTGATAAGAAACTTCAAAAAGCAAAAAGAGCTGTGTATTGTCCTCCTAAATAAAGAAAAAAATAATTTAATGAATTTATATTTATGTCTTCAGATCGCGCATTGGTTGCATTGTTGGAAAAAAAGTAAAAAATTGTCCAGTTTCAGCTATTTTTTGGAATATTCAAATATCTGAACTTTTTGTTCAAAAACCGTTGAAATACTTCCTCTTAACACTCTTTTCATGCATCAGTAAACATATTTACATTCCTTTACAATTTTTTGTTCGCGCATAAGTCTTAAAGTTTCATTAAATTAAACAAAAATCGACGTTTTTAGCTTACTTTTCACATTGCAGTATTTCTTCTTTTAAATTCCAGTTATAAATGTGCACTACACAGCTCTTTTTCGGGAATACAATTATATTTTATTACATTAACAACCCAGAACTCAACTCAAGTAGGTGGTTGCACTTTGTGTTTCAACCTGCAATTAACAAGAACAATTCTTACTTACATCACTTAAACGTTTTTGAAAAATAACTTGCATTAACAGTAACTATATGATTTTAAGTTCATATTTTCTACGTTTGAATCAAAGTTTGAAGTTGAACTAAGGACTCAGTTTTGACCTTGATGTTTGCGAGTATAAAGTTTTTCATAGAAATCCATCTCTTGTGTCTAATACCTCCAGTGAGTTTCTGCAGATTCACTGACCAGTTAAACAATCCTCTCAACAGCCCGACTGTGATTTGGAAATTTTAAGAATGTATACTTAAGCGAATGTACAGTTTCCAGAAATGATAAAATATTCTTGTAATCCTAAAAATATTTTATATGTTATCTGTAAAGTTATTTATATTTTCTCGTCACCCATGAGAAGACTAAAAACGGAGCCACTGCGTAGTTTGAAACCAAGTCTAGGCTGCGATTGGCTCTGATTTCGTTGCCACCAAATCTTGTGCGACATTAAAAAAAAAAAAAAAAAAAAAAAAACCGCGAAGTTTCTCCGTTATCAAAAACACTAGTTAGGGCAAACCTAACCTGGCAGCGTCGTAGTACTGTGATTAGAATCTGCGTACAGCCTTCACGATGCTGCCAGGTTAGGTAAGCAACAAATGTAGTTCTAAACTTTATTACAAAAGCATTTATTTTAATTTTCAATTGGAATTAATTACCAGATCATTTTACTGATATTTTCTCATACCGTTTAGCACTTTTTTGCTACCCTCAAAGACATTCGCGGCAAAAGGCTAGGAACACCTGTTCTAATGCAAATGCAAACGAAAAAGTAAACAAATTCTTTGGAAGTTACAAAATCACTTCCATTAGTATGGAAAGAGAAATTTGAACAGCCATTCTCAAATTATAAATGAAAGTAACAAACACCCGAAATCAGAAAGTAAAACGAGTTTTCAGCGAAAACAAATACTTGGAGAAGATAAAATTTCGAGAAAGTAAAGGAGTTAAAAATCGCCATGCAAACAGCGAGTGCCATATTATGTTGCAAATCCTTCAAAGGTTAAGGTACGACATACAAATGCAGTAACTTATGAATACATCGTTCATTGAACTTTTATTTTATTTTACTTTACTTGGTTCATGGTAAAGGACAGAAACAATTTGAGAAAAATTCGAGGATTATTTAAATTATATGTAGTAGTAACTGTCTTTAAAGTAATTAATGGTTTTTAATTTCGTATAATAATATGCCTGGTATTAGTTATACGTTGAGATTTTTCAATTCCTTTTTGAAAGCGTCCGAAATGAAAATCGCTTTCTATTTTAATGAGTTCTTTCCTCTAAAGTGAAATTTGGTTCCTACATATCCAAACAAAATTGCAGTTGTAAATCCACGAAACTATAGTAAGATGGTAATGAGGTATCATCGGTGTGTGGTAAAATAATTGTAGTTTTCAGATTTCTAATTTAGTATTTAATTGTCTTTTTCTAGTCTAGTGTTTACCAGTAGATATTTTATACAGCAATAACTCCAAGACTCAACTATAAAATATGGTCATGTTTTTATCAATTATAAAAAGCAAACAGCAGTTTTTTTTCTTGTAAGATCGGTTGGGGCAACAAATAGGAACAAAATTTCAGTGTTACTACTCTAGATCTTTCTCTTTCTTTTCGGAGAATCTATGCTATTAAAATCTGCTCGCGTCCGTCTGTCTGTCTGCCCGTCTAAAGCTTGATGTTCTCCCGAATCGCTGCGAGTCGAGAGTCAAATAAGGTACCGATCGATTCGAAATTTTCCAAAGAAAACAATAAAACTAATATCGTAATTGTACGACTTTAATTTGCGGATGTATTAATTAAAAGGTCAATTAACAACGCGTTCTCAGGAATTTTTATTTCTTTCTTGTTGCCATGTTGCATATGAGTTAGCAAATAAAATTCTAATAGTTTTTTTTTAAAGCGGAGTTCAATTTTTTGTTTGGAATCTCATTTTAAATTAGATTCGTTTCTCTATTATTCTTACCGATGATTTTTATATATTTCTTTTGCCATTTTACACATTATGTGTTGACAAAAAACATTTTAATAATTCTTTCAGCAGGACTGACGTCATCAAAACCACCAACCGGGTTAACCGGTTGCTCTATTAGAACGTAACCTTTATTTATCGTCTTCCTTTTTTTAAAGTTCTTTATAGCCAACGTTCTTAAATCTTTGCGGCATATGGACGCTATTTCTTTTGCTATGTTTTCTTTATTGTAGTAAAGGTTTACCATTACCAGCCTAATTTTTTGGTAAATGTTAAATATGCGACTAATTATGATTATTTAGTTGGACTTTTCCGGAATGGGTGAGTTTTTGAATTATAACATCTCTCTTTTTCCCTATTTTTTTTTTTTTTTTTAAACTATTGAAACACATTTTGTATGGTTAAAAGAACACGTTAAATTAAGATTCTTTAAAACTTTTTTAATGAAACAGAAGCTCCAAAACTAAGAAAATTTGCTCTTAATGATTTAACTAGAGCTTAATTGGAAGCTTATGATTTGGTAATAAAGGAAGGCAATTATTAGTATTTAAAAAGTCGTGATAATTTGAGCCATTTTGATGTGGTTTCACATTCTTGACAATGAATTCTTCAATGCTGACCTCATCTGGGAGTTGGACGCTTGGTTTCAATTTAAATTTATTTATCGTTGGAAACAAAACACATGGAAGAGAATTAGAAACGATGTATAAAAACCTGGATGTAATCCGTGTGAAAATGCTTATTTCTCAGAAACAAATAATTACATTTTCTTTTCTTTTTCTTTTCTTTTCTTTCTTTTTTTTTTTTTTTTTTTCATATTTGCAACAAGAAACTTTGCAAGGTATTGTTTCCTCATCAACATATCAAAAATAAAAAAAAACACCTCACTCTACCTTCTGTTTTGGAACATGTTCTGTTTATTTAACAGACAACTGCAGTCTTCATACACAATATACTGCATGTATTTGTAATTGGTTTTAGTGCCAAAAAACATTTCTGTGAATCAAGGAGTTGCGTAAGGTTTGCTCAACTGCGCTTCCTTGTATGTAACGCGGAAGCGCCGTTTTCTTTGTACTTGACCTTTTTCCGTTGAAAAGAAAGTTTTCTTAATGCTGATTGTGGCAATGAATTTTGTTTCCCTTAAAAGGAACTTACCTTGCTGTTGGTTTAAAATATTTTTTAGTGTATACTGAGAACGAAAGCAGTGCCTCTATTCGATTCATATATTTTTTACAAGATGGTTTTGTATTAATTTATTTATTTTGTTGTTCGATTTCTGCTCACGTTTGGCAAAAACATTCCTTGAGCTCATTAAAAACGACAGACACACAAGGATGTTTATCGTTTTGTGGGCTCCGGAGAAATATAAAAAATCAAGGTTTTTGGCGCAAAAGGGAATTGCGATAAATGTTTAAAATTGCACAGCGACTATTTTTTAAAAAAGTTTTTAATAAACAGGTTAGATATAATAACTTAAGTTATTATTACAACAATTTCAAAAACAACAAAAAAGTACACGAATTTGAGGCAGTCAAATGCTCATTTTGGAAACCATGCATTTACTCAGAACAATATATGATATACAATGAAACAATATATACTCATTTTTTAAGTTTTTGTGCTTATTTTTGACTGTGTAATAATTTCAAAATATACTATTAACCGAGTTATGCATTCATTTTTGAATAAGTAATAATTTGGCACACTACTTGAAAATATGGGTACTCACATTTGGAACACAAGTTTTTAAGAAAATTTGAAAGCGTATTCATTTTTGAAAACTTCATTTTCTCAGTGTACTTAGGTTAGCTAACTGGCAACAAACATCAAGTGAAAAATGGTCATTTCATTGTAAGAAATGTTCCTGAAATTTTTGGTTTCTGAAACAAATTCCGGAATTTTTAAATGTTTTTTTCATTGCGTGCACTTAAAACGTATCTCAAACTACAGTTAATGTTGAGCAATCCTCTCCTACTCATAAGTATACTAGTTTAGCGCAGAATGTTCTTTATTTTGTCATTTTTTAAAATAATCGTATGTTATTGCGAACGAACGACTGCCAGCAACATGTGTTTGAAACAACATGCTATGAAAACGTATTTTCGTCTGCTTTGTGAGCAGTAGCGTAACTAGGGGTTGACACTTGACAGGAGTGGCTCTCGCCAGGGGCGCAGTAGCCAGGGGGGTGGCATTTCGACTGTTTTATAAAAAAAACTTTTAAGAGTTTTTTCATCATAAAGTTTGAAAAATGCTTTAAAAAAATTTGAAAAAAAAAAAAAAAAGAGCTAGTGGTGGTATATATAACACATGCATAACATCTGTTGAGGAAGAACATTGGGCATCATTGAGAACAATTCTAAAAAAGAAAATAAGAAAAAAAATTACAATGATCCCACCAATTTGTCGAATTAATTCATCAAACGTTCCAAAAAAAAATTTTTTTGTTTGGAGATCACAATGACCTCCGGTGACTTCCATGTGGGCTACACTGGGGGGGGGGGGCGCTTTTTTTTTAGTTCGCTAGGGGCGCTAGACCCCATAGTTACGCTACTGTTTGTGAGAAAAAGTTGATGCTGTTCGTGTATAAGCTAAAGAGTTTTCGAAACAGTAGTTGGAGGAGGGGAAAAAGGATCAGCTTATGCACGAATTCAAAAATCTCTACATAGTATAAAATGAAGTCTCCAAAAAGCGTCTGTGTGTTTGAACTCGCAAAACTCGAGAATTACCTAGCCGATTTTGCTGAAATTTTCACAGTTTGTTCCTTTAAGTCCTGAGAAGGTTTGCAGACCAGTTCGAAAACAATTCGATGAATAGTTCTTTTTTTATTCCAATTTTGGCAAAATTTTCACATAAAATCCCGAATATGGGGGTGAAATATTACTCGCAAATAGTAATATTATGTATCGTTGGGCAGAGAAGAATTTTCCGCGTTCTACGCAACTTGTTCCAATGCTCTAACTTAATTGCGGCGGGAGTTTTTTACGTTTTGAGCTCTAATTTTTTTAGGTTTAGCTGAAATTTAGGTACTACTTTCTTCATTAAATCCACCAATAAAAAGTGAAGTAATTGTCCCACAGTTTTCTTTTTGACAGCATTGGAAAGAGCTGCTTTTTTTTACTCCAGATCTAACTCGACTAGGGTCGAAAGTTTAACCCTCTATCTCCATTAGAAAAAAAGTTACAATCGAATTAAATGAAGTTCAAAAATCTGTTCTCTATACAAGTTTTTAACCATTTTATTTTGCGTTTCCACAGTAACGCTTTTTGAATTCATTGTTTAGTTCCATCTTCCTCATTTTCAATTCTTAAACTTATTTTATTTTGTGTTTCCATGGTTGCGCCTTTTAAATTCATCTTTCTCATTTTATTTTAATTTCTTAAAAGGATTTTAGTATCTGTCGTCACTGTTTGGCGAGACAATTTTGCATGATGGTTTTTTTCTTTCATTTAATCCTGGTTATTAAAGATACTTCACTTGACGCAATGGTTTTTTTTTTTTTTTCAAGGTACACCGGGCAAAGCCGGGCAACGCAGCTAGTAAATAAATAAAATACTTTTCGAGTCACCAATTTTTGTGATTCTTTGATTTTTCTTTGATAGAAAAGTAATTACTATCAACGCATTTCACATCTCTGCTCTAAACGTGATTTCATTTTCCTTTTACCAATAAACTTTATGGCTAATACAAAATATTTAATTATATTTTTTTCAGAAATATAAAGCTCAATTAAATGAGAATTTAGTATTTCTTCCACATCAGCACCGCTCATCGATTCCATGCTTATAACAGCGGCTATTCATCTAAAGTTTAAAAATTAATCTTCGTTAAAATGTGGTGGTTTGACTGATACACGAACTACCGTATTACCTCGCGTTATCCGGCATGCCGGAAAAAGCGAGGTTGACCAGCATGCCGGGAAATTCAAATTTTCCGGCTTGTCGGATAATTCGAGGTTTATTTTGCAACAAAGCAAAGAGTAAATTTCCCCATTCAGTTCCAATCAGAAAGCAAACCACTGCAAGGAAAATAATAAATAAATCCCGAAAGTAACCTTCTTTCAAAAAAATGTGTATTGCATATAATATGTGCTTGTTATTAATGGATTTAATTATATGCCAATAAAGTAATCAATTCAGAAGTATTCATCATTGCTGCGATTTTTTTATATATATTTTTAAATAGCTAATTTAGGTTCCTATTAGAGAGGTAAGTTTAATTTTTATTTATTTAAAAGCTATGGTAAATTTGGTAAATTCTTTAGCACTGGTTTAGAGGCGGTAACTTACTGCTTAAATGTTTGTTTACTTAGTTTTAATTTAATTTTCTTTAAATTATTCGTTATTAAACAATATTTTTCTTGTTAAAATAACAAATGACATTGTTAGTCAATATTTTTTTTTCAAAATTAAGCTTTTTATTAATACTAATAAGATATGCATAGAACTTAAATTCATTTTTAAGCTGAACATATATTTTTTACAGCATTAATTTTTTTTCCTAACCTCGATTTTTCCGGCAAGCCGAAAAGTACCAGACAAGTGTTATTGAACATCTGGTGAGCCTCGATTTTTCCGGCAAGCCGAAAAGTACCAGACAAGTGTTATTGAACATCTGGTGAGCCCCGAATTTTGCGGCATGCCGGATAATGCGGGGTAATACGGTATTTCTTTAAAGTAACTCGGTAGAGTTGTATGCTAGTATAAGGTGCACGTAAACTTCCTATGGATAACTGTTACACCAGAATAAAGTTTACTCAAAAATGAGTATTTGGTTGTTCAATATTTAGTTGATCAACTTATAAACGTTTGCCTGTTGCTCTGCATTTACACGTCTAAACTTTTTTTTTCAATGATCAATTTACTCTCTTCTTTTCCTCTCAATTCAATTTCATCTATTGAGACAGATTGATATAATTTGAAAAACTTGCGTGGAATGAATCATTTGTGTCTAATCTACCACAACTCATCTCTGATGAGGGCGAGGAAATGAATTCAACTTATCAGTAAGTAAATTCTATGAGATCAAGAAAGGCGAACACGCAATGTAACGCTTCATAAACTTCGGGTCTTAACATTCTTCCTTTCAATGACCCTTGCCATGGGATCAATCAACTCTTTGTCGCTCTTTATAGGTGCAAAACTTTGTGTGAGAGAGAAAAGACAAAAAGCATTGCACACCTGCCTGTGTATGCATAAGCACGGTTTGACTCCGTGGAAAAGGATCGTTTGCGATATGTTTTGAAATACGAGTTTACCGATTGTATTGCTAAGCATAGGATAAAATGCTCTGCATTGTATTGCTAAGTATAGGATAATTACCCTTAGAGATTTTTTTTTTTTTTGAGCAATCACGATTGCTTATTGCTTTCATTTGACTGTTTTGATGTGCTATCATTTTATTTTCCCGCCAGCACCCTCTGCAACATCACCGTCGACCGGCTCCTCATGATGCTGCTCCTCTAGCGAAAACCGTCTCCAGGTTGCGTCCATATCCTACACACATACACGCATACATACACAACCACACACAAATACATACACCTACACACATATACACAAACACATACACACACAACTACCCACACACTCATTACACTCATGCCTACACACAACTACCCACACACTTATCACACTCATGCCTGCACACAAACACAAACACACATACCTACACAGATACACATACCCTCTTACACACAAACACACATACCCCCCACATACACATAAATACACATGCCTACATACACACAAACACACTCGTGATTGCAAAAAAAAAAAACATAATTTGAATTCAAGAGGTCAAAATTCAAATTATTATTTTTTTTTCTTTTTGTGTGTGTGTGTTAAAAGAGCGCTTCTAATGTATGGTTTTCAGAAGCAAAATATTAGGAGCAATGGATTAAACAAAATCCAATAGATAAAAATCAATAACAATTACTTTTTGATTGAGTCACTGTTTTGATTCAGCCAATGAATTGAAAAAAACTCCTTATACAAAAATCCCCAGCCTTTACTTTTTGATTGATCCATTATTTAGTTTAAACTTGCAGCTACTATATGAGGTAGTTCTAACAATCATAGAATGAACGGTTCGTTATTTAAAAAATAATAATAAGGCTTCAAAAATCTTCTATTAGGTAAATTAGCAACTGTGACATTCATTTTATGCATTTCCCAAAAGAAAATGACTTGCTTTTTTTTTTCAATTGTAAGAAGCGTTCATTGAGTGCTGCACCAGTTTTTATTTCAACCTCCGGAAAAAAGGAAAAAAAACTCCGCAGTATAACTACAAAAGTTCTCTCCGTTTTTTCTGAATAGTTATACATATCAACAAAAAGGTTTTGATGTCTTGCACCAAACGTTACAGTTTTTAACAAGATCATGAATTTCTGAAAATGAAAAAAAAAATGTGCTTTTGTGTTTATTTATTTCTCTGTCGACTCTACTTAGCACATTAACTCCTGCGTATAAAACTTAACAAATTAACCTTTTTACTCAATGGTAGATGTAACCTTGGAGCAGGAATTAGTAATTCGCGGGAGCTAGTCCAATCATTGGCTAAGCAAAAGCTTGGGCAAAGAGCTCAAGTCACGTGACTCAACAAAGACGAATGGTTGACACGTTTTGTATGAAACTAGCAAAGGAAACCTGATTTCGTCCATTGTTTTTATTTAAAATCTATGACGTGTTATTTGGGGTCTTTCCTTCATGAATGAAGGTCTTCACTCCCTCTATTTTATCTCTTCTCAATGTATGTATCTTCACGTTCTCTAACTTTCTTGCAGTCACAAGAGTGAACACCATGTAGTTCGACGATAATTTCAACGGCTTTTAACAGTAAGTTTTTGCTGGAATACAGGAAGTAGTTGAGGTGAAAAAAATTAAGCTAACTACTAATTATTCTAGTGTAACTCTTGTATCCAACTTGATGATTTCCATAACCTTCAGCACACTAACATGAAAGAATCTTTTGAACTTGACAATGATTTTTTAAAAAAATTTACCGAAAATTAGGAAAATAGTTCAGGTTAAGATAGTAAAACTGATTAAAAAGTGTAATTATTATTATATCTTATAACATTTGCATGTAATATCATATCTTTCCGCGCAATAACAAGTGGAATTGTATGGGCTTTAACAATTAAGTGAATAACCCTTTTTAACTGGAAAAGGGAAAATCGTGATAGTGAAATAGATTAACAAGCATAATTAATATTGCATGATAGCACTAGTACTGTATAAGCTCTCAGCTTCCATTACTGTTATTGTTTCTATTGACTCACTGGTGAGATTGTGTGGTCTTTGACGATGAAGTCAAAAAGTGTACAGTAACATTGATAATCAATAGGGTTTTCTTTGATTAAAACAGTAAATTCAACATCGTAGTTCCCCAAAGATCTGTAGAATAAGGAACCATACTGCCGTGTGCAGGTAAACGGCAGTAACTACAGATTTTTCGCTTTTTATTTATTTATTTATTTTATTTTTTTATTTATTTTTTATTTTTTTGCATTTTTGGTATCTATATTGCTTTAGTTTTATGGTACAAACATGTTTATTTGGTTGCTGCAGAAAAAAAAAGCATTTTTTTTTTATCAGTGGTAATTAGCAGTGACAGCTTTTATCGCAACATTGTGCGGGAAGTCGGCAGTATGTACTTACTGCTCTTTACCTGCCCACGGTAGAACGGAAACTTTCTCCCGTGGGCAGGCAAACGGCAGTAACTGCAATTTTCTTTATTTTCATTTATTTGTATCTTTGAATATTTTTGCTCATAACCGTGCTGCCGTGGGAAGGTAAACGGCAGTGACTGCGAAATTTTCCATTTTCATCTTTTTTTTTATTTATGAAATCTATATTACTCCAGTTTTATGGCGCAATCATGTTTATTTGCTTGCCGCTAAATAAAAGCATTTTTTTTATCAGTGAAGATTAGCAGTAACTGATATTATCGCTACATTGTGCAGGTAATCAGTAGCATGTATTTACTGATTTATACCTGCCCTTAATCATTACCCGAACAATGGAACATAAATGATTCGCTGCCAAAATTTACACAAAGACGCAAAAACCGTTTTCACGATTTTTTTAAAACTCAACTAAGCGCAAGCAATTAGCAATTAGCAAGCAACGCGGCGCCCCGATTAGAGGTCATTATGTGGCCTCTCAAAAATTTCCTTTATTCGGAAAATTTAGAGACAATATTGCATTTTTTAAAATCATTCCTAGTCGCTTCTCATTAGATGTAGATATGCGTGCCTAGTCGTATTTTATCATTCGGCAAAATTGAGAATTACCGCCTCCTCAAAAATTTAACTTCGGGCGTTCTTTAGCGCAAGAGAGATTCAAAACCATAACTTAGGGAAAATAACCATATTTTATTTCAAATAAAATCAAAGAACATGTTTGGTAATTTCATAGGCCTCAGACATTAAAAAAAAAATGTTCTTTGATTCCTCATACTCGTGTTCTAAAAACAATAAAACAAAATCAGTTTTGACTAATATTAGTCCAGTCAATAGATACATTTTACCTTGCAAAAAATGGGGTCAAAGATTTTATTTTTTTAATTTGCACATATTGGTGCCGACATGGAAAAACCAAGTTATCCAACACGAAAGACCCCGGGAGAACTTTTGGGGGCCGAAAAACCACAAAAATTTATGACTTTTTTGTTTTTTCCAAAATATCTCCGAAACGGTTCAACTTAGAAAAAAGTTTTAAATGTAAAGTTTAAAGAACATAAAATTTCCTACAACTTTTGTATTTACAACTTTTTTGTAGCACAAGTAACAAGCTTGCTATAGCTCTTTGAAAATAGGCAGTTTTCCTCCACTCCGAAAAAAAAAGCTTTCACACTGAAAGCAAGGCGTCATAATTATTAGAACTTGAATAGAAACTTTAGTTTCAGAGAGTTTATCGACAGTTAGAGTAGTTTGAGTTTCTTGCTCACCTCCCCCCCCCCCCCGCTGGACACAGTAGCAATTCTGGCTGACAGATTAGTTCCCACACTCCAAAAACAAACGATGTATTATGAAACTGAAATACATATATACGCATTCATTTAAAGCACATGCGACGATTCAATAATAATTTTAAAAAAAACCTTCCCCACTGCTCACGAACTAACTTTTCTGATCTGCAGAGGTAGTCTTCATCAGACTCCAATAATAGATGATATATTGTTATTTGTAACTGGATTACACAATATATACATTCATTTTAGGGATATAATTCGTACATTCTAGTCTAATTATTGCAAACAAAGATGCGATTTTTAAATATTAATGTGAAGGAATGAATATTAGGCAGCTAATAAGCAAACAATCAACACAGTCATGCATCCTATGTTCTGATACAATAATAATAATAAACCCTCCCCCACCGTTCACGAACTAATATTTCTAGTCTGACAGAGATAGTCTTCAGTCAGACTTCAATAACATATGATTTATATTGCAGTTTGTAATTGAATTACAAAATCGTCTCATTAATTTAAAGCACATAATTCGTACCATCTATTCTATTACAAAAACGAAAATGCAATATTCGAATATAAATGTGAATGAATAAATATTAGGGTGATAATAAGCAAACAATAGACATAAAAATGAATAAATAAAGGTACAATAGTCATACGTAATGAACACTTTGAAAAAATTCTGCAGAAACTGACTTTTTGAGGCATGAAAAACCCAAAAGAATTACCTTACAAAATGAAAATCCAACTGTAGAAGATTAATACATACATCTAAATTACAGAGAGATTCATTCGACCTTAAAGCAAATAGAGAAATAACAACAAAATACGCTGTTTATCTTCTTCGAAGCCGTTTTGAAGGTCCAGGTTCTCCCAGTTCAGAATCTGTAGGGGATAGAAAGAAGCTGTGGTCCTTTAATTGTTCATCTCCTTGTTGCGGTAATTCCAAAAGCTCCTGGAACAAATTATCTTCTTCAGCAGTCTCATCCAAAAGATGAAATTTCTACAACATTTTCACAATTTGTGCCACTGCACTGTTTGCACGTGCTGGAGCATTTTAAACCTGCCTTGTGACAAGAACAGGCTCCAGTACAATTTTTCTTGCAGGTACAAGGTACAATCTTCAAAAGATTCTGAGTAACTGAATCTCTTCTCGTGTCAACATGCATTAGACCTTGCGTCCTGCGTTCCCAACCCCATTTCTCTGGATCAATTATGTTGCCCAACCAACTTTGAATTTGGTGGTAGAACCGATATGAGTGATAACGTCCAGCATGCCCCCCCCCCCCCCCGCACGTTGGACGTAGCCCTGCAAGATTTATCTTAGCCCTGCATACTAGTTTTATAAAAAGATTAAATTGCAAAGTATCCAAAGATAGGTTCAAATACTTTACGTCACCTGTGTATAATATTTGCAAAATGTTTTCTCCAGCTGCAGCTAAGGAAGGCATCATGATGAAAGATTGGATCCATAAATACTTCAATAGCTTCCTTAATTTTAGGAGGTTTTTTTTTTTTTTTTTTTTTGACTATTTTGTACAACTTAATTTTGCCTTGGCCAAAGATTGCCGAAGTCGTATCACACCCACTAGACGCATGGATGAAAAGAATATTGCTGGGGTCAAACTTAAAAGATTTAGTGGGGGGAAAAACAAATCACAAGCATTCCCTCTTCCAGGTTTTAAAAAGAACAAGTTGCTGAAAGGCTGTCCTAAAGCTGTCATCAGTCCTCTCGCTCACTATAACAACCTTTTCAATTTCTTTTGCCTTTGAAAGAGCAGTAAGTGAGTGAGTCGGCATCATCTTGAGTCTGCCTGACTTCAATACCACACTCTTCGAAATATGTCTCAAGAAGTAGAATAAGACAATTCTTTTTGTTATAATTTGCTAGAAATCTTTCTTTAGGAATTTAGTTAACATGTTAGGTTCAAGCATTACTTCAAGGGAAGAGATTGATTGCTCATTGATATAGCGTTTGTGACAGGCAGTGTGAATTGCCACTTCTTTTAAGAACTTCAAAAAACGCTGATGTTCTTTATTTTGCCGTTTTGCGCTGCATCTTTGAAGATTTTTTGTTCCCTTCTCCTTCACAATCTTTATTTCGCATTCATGCAAACTGATTTCAAAAAAAAAAAAAAAAAAAAAATGATAATAATAATAAAAAAAAAACACCTTGGTCAGGCGTAATCATTTCTAGGAAAAAAAATGTAATTCAGAACACACAAATTGATAAAACATATTCTCGCGCAAACCCTGAAGTGACCAACATGAGTAGTTAATGAGTCGATTCATCTCATTTGGAGAAAAAAAAGGGGGGGGGGATGGAATGGGGGTGTTTTGTTTAAACTAAAGGGAACGGAGGCATTTACCCTCAGCTGTGAAAGACAAATGATTTCCAAGGTCAGACTGCCGGCGTTTCTCCTTTTTTCCTCCGTTATCCGATGCGTTTTCACGCACTTCGCTGAAGGGGTTCAGAAAAAGTGTGACTTTCAAGAAGCTGTAACTCGCTTGCTTTTCATGCTACAAAAATGTTGTAATGACAAAAGTTGAAGGAAATTTAATCCTCTTTAACATTTGCATTGGAAGTTTTTTTGTAATTTTAACCATTTTTGAGATATTTTGAAAATACGACAAAAAGTCACAAATTTTGGGGGGTTTTCGGCCCCCAAAAGTTCTCCCGAGGTCTTTCGTGTTGGATAACTTGGTTTTTTCATATTGGCACTAGTATACACAAATTTAAAAAATAAAATCTTTGACCCCATTTTTTGTAAGGCAAGCCCGTTTTTTTCTACCTATTGACTGGACTATATACAGTTATAAAAGATAACATACGAGCAAACACAAGCAATACTTGACAGACGATAAATAAACTCGTAGCAACAGAACGATTTTGTTCCTTTTGTTTTGTTTGTCGCAGACGATATTTTTCACAACTTTTAATAGTACTAGGCAGCTTCACTTTTAGTTGTTCGATGAGAGCCATTGTTAACATGCGAAGCATTTCTTTTGCTAAATTTCATAGAGATTTATTGCTTTTCTGCAAAGTGCGGAACATTACGCGATTTTTCGTAATTTTTAAAAATGCCTAAAGAATCGTCCAGTTGCCAAATGACAACACAGGAACTTAAAAGAGTTTTCGATAATTGCTGTAAGCAATCAAAACATATGCCTTGTCGACTATTCATTGGCAGAGGAATCGGAGCAAGAGCACTCATCCAATCTCTCCTCTACTCGAAATTCCATGCAGAATGCTGAAGTTCTTCCAGTGGAGACAGCAAATTATGCTGCCCCTTTTCTAAGTTAGCCTACAAAAATACGACGTAAAACTCAGGCTCGACGCATTGCTCGAGACGCGTAAAAAGGTTTTTAATATTCAATGTTTTATTCAAGTCAAAAAATATAAACTACAAATCTGAGTTTGTTTACCAAACACTGCTTAAATCAGCAAGTATATCTGGTATCCGGATAGGTTACGTATAAATGTTATTGCATTAAATTTCTATCAAATGTATGTAGGTCATTTCGTTTGATACATATTTAAGTTATATCGTTTTTAATAAAATCCAACATACTATATACATAATGGCATTTATTTACATTTGTAAAAGAAAATAAAATTTTCATTTTATTTTTAAGTTACATTTAATTCATTTACTTTAAATTTATGTCAAGTGTATACACGGTATTTATTTATGTTTTAAAAAAATATGTTATTCACTTTGTAATAAATATACTTCGTAATAACGTATCTACTCCGTATCATGTCGAATCTGTCGTTATTGGTCATTCAATAGTATATTATGCAGTTACTTCTAATTACCAGTCAAAAGTATATGAAAATTACTAGTGCGAAGAGCAGGTAAACGGCAGTATCTGCTTTGATCAAAATTTTGATTGCAAAATCAAAATGAAACAGACTACCCAAAAAATATTTCAATATAAACATATGGAATTACCTAAAATCAAATTTCAATATTTTATTGATATTTGTGGGAAATCAAAAACGCGTTTCTTCAAATATCTCAAAAACTCATTTTTGTTGATACTGCCGTTTACCTGCACATGGCATCATACTGTAAAATAGTTTATTCAAAATTAAATAATAATATCATTATTTTAAATTTCATGACTTTTTCTGTAGAGATCGAGGAAAGTTTTCAGATTTTTCACATTATTTTAAGGGTATCGTCAATGATGTATATTTAAAAATATCATTATTGTAAATACACTTTCATAAACCTTGTAAATACTAATTGTTTTCTCAAAGTTAGAAGCAGGAGAGCATAAAAATGTTTGTTTGGGGCATTCAAAGGTTGGAACTCGGTTGGAATAATTTTGATGGATTTTTTAAAATGGAATTACGTTGTTTCGGCTCAATGCGGATTAAGATTCAACATATGAGGCAGTGAGAAGCAAAGAGAGTGCCAAAATTAAAAATTTAGAGATAACGAATACAAATAGTAGGGAACCTGTCCACTAATTTAGGGCAAAATATGGTATTACTATAGTGCAGCTTTGGTTAGTTGAGCTCTGACCTGTTTCAGGGGAGTTTAGTCGAAAATAGACGTGTTACTGGCTCGGATTTTAGTTGGAATATTTTTGAAAAACTACTAAGAAAGTTTCTCAACCCAACTTAACGCCAATGACCCCTCCCTATTTACCGAAACAGAGGTAAACATTGTCAGAGTCGGAGCTCAAAATCAGAGCCTCACAATAGCTGTTATGGATGCTGCTTGCAGCATGATTTTGAAAAAACAAAAGCAATGAAAGTCTAACTAGGAACTGAACTTACAAGTTTTACTTAAAACTTGAAAAAGTCAACTTACATCCCTTTGCTTCTCACTGCCTTTTACATATAATGTAGTAATATTTTAAAAATCGTCATTTTGGGACTTAGATTAGCCTGGCTCGGAGGTACAGAAGTGAACGTAAAATATACAAGGTATACTGATCCTTCAGTTCAATACTTTTATTCCTCAGTGTCTTTTTATTTCTCCGATTTTATAGTTAATACCGTTGAGCAAACCCAAACAGCACAAAAAAGACAACAAATCAATCCGAATCATTGTTACTCGTGACGAAATCATATAAACACGATTTTTTCAATGACAAATACCAGCTTTCCTTCGTACCATAATATTTTTGACAACATATTACCACTTCTTATACAATAACCCGTCTTGCATTTCATGTCGTCCAGGTTGTCAAACTCTGTCTCATCCATCCCTGCCTTCTACACAACCTTCTACTTGACGCTGGGCATCCGTGTTTACGGCACGTTTCCGGTCATTAGCGTAGAACAATCGCTATTTGCATGTCCAGAAGAAATTGTTAAAAGCACGGAATGACCTCTCTGCATGTCTTGGACACTAGAGTCTTAAAACTGTCCTGGCTGCCGCAACTGAAGCTTGTACTGGCACGCCCAGCATTATTCTTTTCTGTCTGAAATCCAGGATTAACTTTTATGTAATGACATTGGTAAAATATCGAACACGAATTCTGACATAAAGTGTCGTAAATCTGTACTTGATGCTGGAGAATTCTTGCGAAATAATTTTGATTAAAATATTTGTTTTTTAAGAAACCGCATCAGAGATGGATGGCAAAAAAAGATTTCCGTGTTCATACTATCACTCCTTTAAAAGTTCCTTAATTTTGCCGTCACTATTGAGTGTCGAACTTGAAAAAAATTTTGAAGATAGATTCAAAAATGTTTATGGTTAAAGTTGTTCTTGACACCAGAAAATTCATCTCGCTATTAATACTGGAATTTTGCAAACCGCCCGGATTGACCTCTATTTGTCTTGTGCACTAGAATCTTATAACTCTTCTGGCTGCCGCAAATTCAACTTGTACTGGCACGCTCAGTCTTTTTCTTTTCCGCCTGAAATCCAGGATAAACTTTTACTTATGTAATAAAATTTGTAAAATATCCAACACGAATTCTGACATAAAGTGTCGTTAATCTGTACTTGATGTCGGATAATTCTTGTGAAAGAATGTTGATGGAAATGTTTGTTTTTAAGAAACCACATCAACAGAAATTCTTTAATTTTGTTGTCACTATTTGGGAGTCTAATTCGACAACTTTTTGAAGTTAATTTCGAAAATGCTTATTTATAGTGAAAGTTAATAATGCACCAAAAATATAATCTTGCAATTTATGCTAGAATTTTGCTGCCTAAAAATGAAAATAATAATAACGATGCAAATAAACTTTCATTTTATTTTCTATTGTCATTCTTGAAAAGAAACTTGTTTTATTAAAAGTATATTCATTTACTTAAAAAAACAAATTTCGTGTTTTATAAAAATTACGATTTTGTATTCTGCTACTAGAAAATGTTAACTGCAATGCTGTAAAATCTTGTGTAAAAAATATAACCGAAATCTATAAAATCTTGGCTTATTTTTTATTCAAGTTCCATAAATATTTTAATTCGATTTGATAAATCTTCAGTACACTATAAAGGAAACAAATCTTGAATGGTTATAAAAAATTTCATAATGCATTAGTTATTATGTATTAATGTTTTTTTTTAAATTTGAAGCACTCAGAAAAATAAATATTCAAATTGAATATGTCATAATCCACAAAATTTGAAATTAATCTCAGTTTGTAACCTCTTAAAACTCAATTCACTATTCTGTTTTTAAATTGCTGTGTAACAATTACTGAACATTTTGCCGTGATCGTACAAAAAATTGTTCTTAATAATATTTAACGATGAAAAAGTTTTTTGTCAATAAATTTAAATTCTAACAGCAATTGTACCTGTGTTCAATAGTTTTTGCTTCAGATGATTTTATACTT
Organism: Uloborus diversus; assembly: GCF_026930045.1. NCBI lineage: Eukaryota > Metazoa > Arthropoda > Arachnida > Araneae > Uloboridae > Uloborus > Uloborus diversus. The sequence goes on along the minus strand of NC_072732.1, from coordinate 199,399,868 downwards.
AAAAGTACCTCACAGCTATCATAACATTTTTAAAAAGTATAATGTACTCGTTTTTAAATCGTCACATTTGCAGTTCTGATTTTATCATTTTAATCTGTTGAAATGGTATTCAAAAAGTTTTTGCACTTTCGTTCCTTATAGCTATTGATATTTTTGTGAAAATCGTTATGGTTGAGAGGAACTTCTGTACAAGTTCTTATAGGCAACTTAAAGCCTTAAGTCTGTACATGTCTAAACAGTATTACTTCCCTCTAAATATTATTTTGCAGGGATGCTTAAGCCAACGAAAGGTGTCTGCACAAACTATTACACCACTTAAAAGCCTTCCCTTGGTGTATATCTTTACAGTAATATCGCCCACTAAATACATTTTGTGGGCGATATGCCTACTTGCTTATGCCTTACGTAAAGTGTTTCTACAGTTATATCCGTCGAAAAAAAAAAAAAAAAAAGAAATGAATTGAATTAGTAAAAAAAAAAGAAAACATAAATAATGAAAACATAAAAGGCTTATCCTTTGTAATTTCACAAAAACTAAATTTTACTGCCTGTTGTTTCCCTTAACTAATGAAGCAGTTCCTCCTGTGAAGTAACAAATAGAGGAAAGGCAAATGGAAAAACAGCCAACTTTTTAAAGTAACTTATTCCTTTATGTTTTAAGCCATTTGTATCTGATGATTCATATTTCAACTAGCATTCGCATTGGTTATTGAGAAAACGGTCTTGAATATCGTTTTTTTTCCTACACACGAAAACATATAAATTTCAGAACAGCAGTTCTCAAATCTGACTCAAAAGGAAAACAGAACGTTTTATGTTCGAAATAGACTCGGTGCCGCAAATCCTTCTTTACTGCATTAGGAAAATATTACTTTCAGGGACGTATTTTATCTTAAGAATTACCGCAAATCATATTTCATTCCTTTTTTCTGATGCATACAAAAAAAAAATGATAAAGCTACTAAGTGTTATGCTTCAACACTGTTTAACATATTGCATCCCGGCATGAAAAAATACACCGCTTAAAAAAAAAAAAAAAAAAAAAAAAAAAAAAAAAAAAAAAAAAACTATTGGAGAAAAGCAAGGATTTACGCAATAGGACCATTTTACAGTATTTTGCCCAAATGTAGAACCTGCAACATGGCACTTTTTTGTGATAACTATTTAATTTACTGTTTGATTAGGAAAAAAAATTTTTTTAAGTTTATTTGTCGGTAGGATTAACTCAGAATAAAATTTTGTGCCAATCAAACAGTAAATTAAATAGTTGCAGCAAAAAAAAAAATATCTTGTTGCGGACTCTACATTTAAATAAAATACTGTGAAATGGTCTAATAGTTGTTTTGAGCAATTTAGACTAAAATACTAGAATATTCGGCAAAAAATTATAAGATGAAATTTACTAGTTAGTTTGTGTTATTTCAATTAATAATGCACATTTAAAGTTTAAACATTTTTCTTCTAAATTATAAAATTTTACAAATACAAATACAAATGTGACGACCAGCAACATGCTCTTGGCCCAGCTGGCTGGTCCTAGTCAATTTATTAGTCCTCAATGAAGATCAATGGCACTCTTAAAGCTATCCACCCCCTTGCTCGTTACCACCTCTTCCGGTAAGCTGTTCCAATTGCCCACAACCCTACTGAAGAAGCAGTTTTTCCTTATTTCCAGGTTAGCCTGAGATTTGAATAGCTTAAAACAATGACCCCTCGTCCTGCTTTCGGTGCAAAAATTTAATCCACTAACATCATTAATTTTGATAAATTTAAACAACTGCATCATGTCCCCTCTGATCCTTCTTTGCTCCAGGCTATACATAATAAGCCTATTTAGTCTGGTATCATAATTTAAATCTGAAAGTCCCTTACTAATCTAGTTACCCTTCTTTGAACCCTTTCCAATGCACAAATATCTTTCCTCAGATAAGGCAACAAAAATTGCACAGCGTACTCCAAATGGGGTCTTACTAAACTCCTATATAAAGGCAGAAGAACTTGTATAACGTAACGATGTGTCACTATTTATTATGTCGTTTTTACGTCGCCACGTAAAGCGGCGAGTTACGTAAGTTTTGTGCGAGTTTTGTGGCAAAAAGATCAATAAGTTTAGATTGAAAATCAAAAACTAGTATGTTTTCAACAAATTTTGAGTTGTGTCACTTGCGTTTGCTGGAGAGCGATTTGTAAAAAGTAGAAACTATTTTCAAGAATTATTTTTTGAAGAGATTATTTTGTACCCTTGTAGATGTGAAAGATTTGAAAAGAGTCCGATTTTAGTTCACAAAATGTAACATCTGCTTTTCTGCTTTTAGTGGTCGAATTTAGAATCGCCACAAAAAAAAAGTGTGTTGGGGGAGGGGGGGGGGTTCTACAATAGGCTTTATGGAAACATGTTTTGCATATAATTTGGTTTTAGATGCAGTAATTTTTAATATAAAACAAGATTTTAAGTTACAGGGTTAAAATTTTTGCAACTTCAAGTACTTTCCCTTCTTTTGGATAAACTGAAACATGAAAATTTTGTGTACTGTGTCCTGGACTCATTGAGAGTAAACTGGGTATGAAATATTTGATTTTTTATGAATGTTTGCTTGCGCATGAACTCATATTTCCTCTAACCCCAGACACTAAGGGGTAAATGGAAGTTTACTATATATTTTACATTTATTTTCCCATGAGGTTGATGTAGGTAGATCGTCGAATAGTACACAATAAGTTTGGAAACTTTAGTAGTTCTACGCCAACAATACTCAACCTGTAACCTTTAGGTAGTATGAGACCAGCTGATTCCTCCAAATGTAAGCGGAAATGATTTAAATGTAATATTCATGCAAAAAACTAAATTGCGCACTGAATTAATGTTAAAGACACACAAAAATTATTCGCAACAAAATTTATTCTTTCAAAGAAAAAGAAAAAAGAGAAATGAAAAACTTCGTTGCTCGCATTTACCCCATATAACAGTATTTATGGGGTAAACGGAAACATCTAAGATCTCATCAGAAATTGCTGAGAAGGTGAAGTCATACCTTAATATTTTTGGTAAATTTCCACATGAAAAAAAGAACGAGATGAAATTCAACGAGTTGATGAGTACATATTTTCATCACCCCCTTTTATCATGTTGAAAACAATAGGGGGAAGCGTATGAGTTTAGACAAAGCTTTAGGCAGCTAACATGAAAGAGCCTTGACTACAGTCACGTGATCATTTGGTTAGCCGAACTGTTGTACTTTCAACCAAAATGCTTCTCAATAATAGTGTTTCCAGTAAATTTAGTTGAATTTAATTTAATATTTCTGTAACGGTGAAAAATAAGCCAAATGTAGAAATTCTTACATTTTTTGAGCACAATATCTGTTTTTATCCTGACAGTCGCTTTTTCTTACCCACCATGGGAGGTGAGCTCAATTATCATTGCCCTCAAACGGTAACAGTATTACAGAATTTTCATATTTTACAAAGACAATTCCAAGAACTTCGATTTTTCATCTGATCGAATCTTCCTCCTATTGAAAATGAACTCGTTTTCCTCACAGAGACAGACATTAGAGCAGGAATTAAAATGGAGGGAGCAAGTCCAATCATTGGCTTAGCAAAAGCTGACCCAAAGACCCCAAGACAGGTGAATCAACAACGACGAACGGTTGGCACGTTTTGCGTGAAAGAAACGAAATAAACTTGTTTTCTTTCAATGCTTTGCTTTAAAGTCTATCACGTGACATGGGGTCTTGGTTTCATGAATGAAAATGTTCACTTCCTTCATTTTATCTGTTCAATGACAGATACAATTTCAATGAGCTTTGAACTCTTAATTGATTACATTCTTAAAAATCTACCGATCGCTGAAAATCTGTCTGATTCTTAATTGAAAATGTATTGAAATTAGCCTTGGTCGTAAAAAACCACCCATTAACATTGTTGTCTTCGTCTCATGGACAATCCATTAAACTAAAAACCCTTTTGATTCGTAAAGGTTTGTCGTCCAGTTTTACCCTTCGTTTCGTCAGTACTAATTTTTTCACGAGTTACACCACAGTCAACACCCAGCAAATCTGAAGAAATAAAACTTAGCATGATATTTTGAAAGCATCATCAAAAAAATCTTTCTAGCGATGGCAAAACTTCAAACGCTTGCAACCTTCCTCGCTGCAAAAAAGGGAAAAAAGTCAGAGACCCGTTTCTCGCCTTTTGCAAACAATTCCCATCCAGCGCAACGCTAGCAAACAAATTAAAATAAAAGCACCGAAAAATTTACTTCACATCATAAAACTGTACCAATCTTTTGAAATAAACCATCCTGGCTGAGACATTAGCATAAGTTTTTCTCGACGCACATCATATTTACATTTAAATGAAATCCCTCGCATGAGAGGTGCATGCTGAGAAATCCAAGACACAAGGCCATTCCGAAGACAATGTCAACATGAGATGGTCAGTGAGCGGGGGAATATAAATGCAAGCGGCATTGCCACGAAACGAGGTAAATATTCACGATCCACTGATCAAAACAATAGAAAAAAACCACGGAAAGCTGCAGCTGTTTCGCAAATTCTTTATTGTTGAAGAATGGCTATTTGTTGAGGCGCATGTATTTTGCTGTTTGATGGATTTAGACATGTGGTAGATATAAAGAGCGGATTGCGCCAGGTATGTGGTTTACCGCAATCTCAGTGGCTTATAACCGTATAAAGTACAGTTGAATGCTTAGTGATACTTTTGGGCATGAGGTATATATCGCCCACCAGCGACAACAGTGGCACATTTTAAAAACAGTGTTGGATAAAATAAAGATTTTAAACAGTACTAAGTTTAATCGAATTAGATTCAAGCTCTACAATATAACCTATGCATTTCTTTGAAGCTGTGCTTTTTATGGATTGTTGTGGCGGTTGAAGAGTACTGAAAAGAAAAACGAGCTTATGTGTGCATCACATGACTTCATTTTACTCTAATTTAATGATAAAGTGCCTCGGAGTGAGTAAAGAAACTTTAAACATTTGTACCCGAAGTTTGTTGTGAACCGAAGCAAAGAAAACGTTTTATACAAATAAATTTTCCCAATATTGGCAGTTTTAATGTGATTCAATAGGAAACGCTCTAAATAAAGCGAAATTAAAACCAGATTATAAAAAAACCCGCCAAATTTGTCACCAAGTTGGCGACACAACTTGGCGACTAAAAGCTTGGCGATACATTGCCAAGTATTTGCCAAATTATAGCCCCACTTTAGTTTTGCATTGAAATTATAACAATGATATTATCCCAAAAAAGGTGTAAAAGACCCCCTTTGTAACATCCGAATGCAACCAAAAGAAAAGGTGCACAACTAGACCCCACTAGAAGCCTACGTACCAAATTTCAACTTTCTAGGACATAGTTATGCGAGATTGAGTTATGAGAGATACATACGTACATACACACATACATACGTACATACGGACGTCACGAGAAAACTCGTTATAATTAACTCGGGGATCGTCAAAATGGATACTTCGGGTGTCTATACGTTCTTAGGCATATATATACGTGTGGTTGAATTGAAAAAAAAAAACTCAATATTTTTTTGGGGGCGAGAGAAATGGAAATAAGGCCGATTTTTAAGTAAAAATTTTTTCGCGAATATAATACTTCCTTTTTTGTAAAAGGAAGTAAAAAAGCGTTCCGTTGGTCGAACGAGCTCAATTCTCAGAATTCGCCATTTTCATGCGCATTTAACGTGTTTTTGATGCACTGAATCGACTTACCGTTCCGGAAATAATTGAATTTAAGATAAACATTTTTTTTTGTTTGTATTTCTTAAATTTTTTGAATACTTTTAAGAGCCCTATTAATTTGAAATTTGTATACTGTAATCAACGTATAATTTGATTTATCTCTTCTGTATTCATTTACAGTAATTTATATCAATATGTTACTTTATTATGTTTTTTTTATATGTTTGTTTTGTTATGGTACGTTGTATGGTTGTTTAGAATATAATAAATTATTTTTCACTGCATTAACTGAAACGTAGGGGTAGTGTGGCAGAACGGGATAGGTAAACTGCGATTGTAAAAATATGAATATTTTTATTGAATCTGTAATTCACAAGACTATTCACAAAGCTCACATACTAATGCTGCCTCATCATAATCACCGTCCACTTCAGCACATGAGATATGAGCCCATTTAAGACAAGTTTGACACGGCACTCAACTTTCATTTGATCTGGAATAAAAATCGTCGCCGATAGAAACATTCATTAGCTTCTACTGCTTCTTCAGTTTGACTGTCATTATTGCCGATTTCTTTGTTTAAGAGCCTACAATCCACAAGTAAAAAATTGGGACAGTATCCCATTCTGCCCCGTCCCGTTACGCCCGTGGACCATGTGAAAAATAAATAACTTTTTTTGTATCTCTACTTAGATCAAATTAAGCAAACAATGCCCTAAAAAAAATTTAAAAAAAATAATAATTAATTTGAATTTTGACATCTTGAATTCAAATTATGTTTTTCGCAATCACTAGTTGGTATGCGTAGGGAGGCGTGAGTGTTTGTGTCTGTGTGCAAGCATGAGTGTGTGTGTGAGTATGTGTGTGTGTGTAGGTGTGTGTGTGTGTGTAGGTGTAGGTACGTGTGTGTGTAGGTGTAGGTATGTGTGTGTGTAGGTGTAGGTATGTGTGTGTGTAGGTGTAGGTATGTGTGTGTGTAGGTGTAGGTATGTGTATGTATGCGTGTGTGTTTGTGTCTGTGTGCAAGCATAAGTGTGTGGGTATGTGTGTGTGTAGGCGTGTGTGTAGGTGTAGGTTTGTGTATGTATGCGTGTGGGTTTGTGTCTGTGAGCAGGCATGAGTGTGTGTGTGTGTGTGTGTGTGTGTAAGATATGGACAAAACCTGGTGACGGTTTTCGCTAGAGGAGCAGCATCGTGAGGTCGGTCGACGGTGCTGCAGAGGGAGGGGGGAGAATAAAATCATAGGACATCAAAACAGTCAAATGAGAACAATAAGCACTGTGATTGCTCAAAAAATAAAAAATAAAAAACTAACAATAAGCATTTTAAGTGTGCACAAGTATTACAATTTTATACGTAAGAATACTTACATTTCGTTTGCCGGAATTTTATAAATATTATAATTTTATCTTAAAAACATAGCACTTCACTAGTTTTCACTGAACAATGATAGCCGCGTGTTTTACTTTACTGTAGTCAAAGTTCTACTTCTTTCCGATAGGTTTCACCAACTTCAATCACTGAAATAGCCGTTTTTCGTTCTGTCCCGCTATACCCCTGGTTCCCCAAATGAAATAATTTAGTATATATTGTTCACTTTCATTTTGCTTGTTTTAAAATAAATACAGTCAAGTGCCCATACTTGAGACAGTACCCTAATTTGAGTTATTTTGCCGGATTTAGTTTTGAGGGCTGGTACAACTGTTGGTATTTAACCAATAAGAAATAAATTGTGTTACAGAATAAATGAATAGTTATATTATGAGGCTATGTGAGTTGAACTTAGATCAACTTTATGGGTTATTTTTATAATTTTTAAATTTTAGAAAAAATATACGATTTTTAAGTGTGGAAATAACTTTGGGTACCACGCTAACTGAGCAGCACTAGTTTGAATTTGTTTCACAATGGAGGCAGTGAGAAGCAAAGGGATGTAAGTGGCAAAATTAAAAATTTTGGAGCAGATGACTAATGAAAATAGTAGGGGAACATCTCCTCTGTCTTGGGGCAAGATATAGTACATGTAGCTCTGGTAGGTGCTGCTGTACAGCATGATTTAGAAAGAAAAAAAAACAATGAAAGCCTACCTAGGATGTTATCTATAAACGCGTTTTACTCAAAACTGGAAAATGTCCACTTACATCTCATTGCTTCTCACTGTCTCAATTCATCTCGGCTATGCACTGTGCCTTATTTGGACAAATTCATTTCTACCCAACTAATTCATTTGAACTTTTTTATTCATAAATTTGAGAAATCGCAAATACGCTACAAACTTGGGACATTATTCCAAGTTAGGATACTAAGGCATAAAGTGTCTATAAGGAATATTGAGGAAATAAAGTATAAAATAGTAGTAGAGCAAAAACGTATAGATACAACATTTAATAAATTGACGGCTATTCTGATGGCAATAAATGTGTCATACCATAACGGGACAGAACACTTGTCATTGTTAAAAAAAATTAATCTATTGATGAGCAAAAGTCTTTTTGTCAAAATATTACATATAATATTAGTTCTACTAATGAAAATTAGTTTCAAAGTATAGATGAGGCTAATTTACTTGTAGTGAATTTCACGAATAGTAAACCCTCGTTTTACGCGTGTTTATTTTACGCGGTTTCGATTATACGCGGTTTAAGATTTGACACCTTTATTTTGTTTTACGTGGATGAGTTTCGGTTTTACGCGGATGCGGCAATGCAAACAGATAAGGTTTCCCCCTCCTTCAAAATCCAAACTCCAAAGGATTGCAGATTACACGTAATCAACTGCATTTTGGCGTGCTAATAATAGAGCTTGTGCCGCTGGAGGCATTTTATGCGCTCGGTTCCAGAGCTCTTTCTAGAAGTAAAGTAATTAAGCTCACACAGTTCAGAACTCACTGGAAGAAGAATTTTTAGGAGTGGCAAAGGAGGCGAAAACCAACGAGGATACCGACATCGGTGACATACAACCAAAAACGTTCTCATTGAAAATTTTGAGCCATTCCTAGACAATAGAAATGATCTTTCGGAGTTGTTAGTGAAGGAAGATTCTGTCATGGAAATGGCGCAAGTGATCATGGATGCGTTAATGCTCTGCAAAGAATTACAGAGAAAAATTCTTAATGACTGCCAAAAGACTATCATAGCCAGCTCCTCTCTATAAATAGAACACGAAATTAATTTATGTTTACTTTATTCATGTTGTGCATAGAAATCGATATAAGTACACATTATTAGTCATCACTAATGAAGTTTTTTTTTTATCCACGGAACCTAACCCCTATTTTAACACTAATATTCAGTCTTAATTTAAGCGGTTTTGATTTACGCGGCATTTCCGTGGAACGTAACCCCCGCGTAAAACGAGGATCTACTGTATTATGAAGGAATGAAAAGGAATGTAAAAAGATCTGAAGTAAGGAACATGGAGAGCTAAAAATAAGCTGTGTTAATAATAATTTGGATTCACCAATTACTTTTGTGTTTCGAAACATAGAGGGGAAAGCAGAAATATTACATTTAAAAGAATCAAGAAGGCTGGTTAGACATTCAATGTTTTCAGGAGCAAGTGTACATTCTGAAGCTCTTAAAAGTTAGCAAGATTATATTACTCCTATCTAATGATATTTTTTTGGATTGTAAAACAAACTTCTTTAAAACGATAGTTGGTGTCCCAAAATATTCTACTGCTGAATGCATGAAATAAAGATCAAATTAACAAGTGTCCCTTGTTAGGGAGGGAGGTCCCTAACTTGGGACAATGGACATTTTTTTTTTGTTTTATTTTTAAAGGGAAATATATACACATCTTATACCCTTTCTTGAGGTGAAGTACTAAGGCACATCCTAAAATAGAATACTTCTTTCGAATTTCTTATGCTATTAAAGGAAAAAGTTCGAAACTCCGAATTTTAATCTTACATTTGAGTTTACTTCTTACCTCATGAACAATTTATTTTTTGACGATTGCTCCATATAATACAGTCAAGGCCATACTCAAAGAGTGGATTTTGAAGGTTCAATCCCCAATTTGTTGAAATGAAGAAAACTGGGACTGACATGAAAACTGGGGTAATGTAGTTTAAATATCACACAGATTTTCTTTCTTCATTTAATAGGTACGATATCTTTTCCATTTGCTCATGTTATAGTCCTTTAAATTGCACCCTCTCATTTAAATAAATTATTGTACAAAAACTCGGTAGAATATTCAAATGAAATCAAATTTTATTGATCATATAGATATCACGAGAATTGTGATTGGTAAAACCTTCGCCGAAACAAAAGTCTGGTACGGCCTGAATAATCAGACTCCAGATTTTCGCGATTTGCAATTAGATTCCACAGCATTTATATTTAATGGAAATTCTTACGATATACGCAAAAAAAAAAGCTATTTGATAAATTCCAAATGCCTTGCTTACAAAAAAAATTTAATTACTTTTTAAAAGTCAAAGATTCAGCATTCGATAATTTATTCGCTTGGGTCAAGTTCATGACTTCTCTATAGTAAAGCTCACAACTAAGATATACCTTTTCATCTCAGAAAACAGCATGTTAACTCTCAGACGGAAGAATTTCTTCGCGATTTCTTCAAAAGGTCACAACACGTTTGCTATGCAAATATTTCTATTGGACGAGTCAAGGCATTCTTTCAAAACCAACCGTCCAAACCAAGTTATGGAAGTGACCTCCGCAAATTTGCTATGTAAGGCTGTGATGTGAGAAGGGAAAAAAATAAGAAAGTCTGCAATTAGAATTTTTCTACAGAGGACATAGAGGGATGATAAACAATATTTACGTAAATGATATATATTTATCACTTTAATTATTCAATAAATTTCGAAAAAAACTGCAATTAATTAATTCACACATGCATTGAATTCTTCAATTGCCTGTGAAATTTTTGCCATTGTATTTTCAGCGAATGAAACATTTATTCCATAGCTTTTTTATGCACACGTGACATGTTTTCGATCGCCGTAAATATCCCCCCCCCTTTTTTTCGCGGGAAATATGAAATTTTTTTGAGCAATCGCGATTGCTTATTGTTTTTACTTTACCGCAGATGATTTTCCATTGATATTTTTCATTCAGAAACATCCTGTATAATATTTGTGTAATGTAACAATAACAAAAAACTCCATCTCTTGTTTTTTTTTTTTTTTTAACTTTGGATTTAACTTAAACTCATGTCACGTATGTTTCATTAAAATGTTATGTTTTAGAAGTGTAAGCCATTAAACCAGGGGTTCACAAACCTTTAGACATTGCAACCCCCTTTTTAGATTAAATGTTTTGGCGACCTCCCAAAGTTTTAACTCTGTGTAAATCCTAAAACAATAACTAAAAACTACACAAATGGTTAAGTTTTATCCTTAGAAACACAAGTAACTACACTGTAAAAATTCTCGGAAAACTCTCTGAATATACAAAAAAGTTTTCCGTAATACACAGATTCGTACGCTCTCAGCAGTTTTCTGCTGTAATCAAAAACCTTTCCCGTTTAGCAAGAAAGTAAGAGTCGACGCATGCGCAGCTCACACGGCAGTTTTATAGTCCAGCAGCAAATCCAAACTGAAACTTTCGAAAGCACGCAATGAAAACAAGTGCTGACTCATGCATGCGAAGTAACACTCATCAAGGGGATTAGTAGAAGTTTTGTTCCTCGCATGAATTCACTGAAGATAATTTTAAAGTCTTATATTTTCTTGCTTATGTATCGCCATGAGATTGAATTTGAAGCTATGTCACTTATTTTTAAGTACGAAGTGCAACTTGTCGACGCATGCTCGCGGAAGGAATACAAACTGAAATTAAAAACCAATTAACTGCCCCATGTAAATTCGTTGCGTCGCATAACATGTGTAGGTAATTTACTTTTTTCTTGGATACTTTTCTTCTTTCTACCAAATGGGTAATTTTTGTTGGCAGAATTTTATTCTGTCATAAAAATCACCTTTTTGGTGACCAAAGCCTGCAAAAGACCACCACCGACGAATAGGTAAGTCGCTTTGCAACTCTATTACTTTAAAGAGATTTAGCTCATATAAATCTCGTTAAAAAAAACTATTTTCCTCAATATAATTTTTTCGTTGTGAACTATTGCAATTTGAAAATATTTTACATTACATAGAACACATATTTAAAGTGCAAGTGTGTCTAGTTTTATTCTGTAAAATTTATGAATTGAAGATTATAAAAAACTTTAAATTAGTGTAATTGTGTACTTTGTTTTTATGTGTCAATCTCAGTTAATATTTGGCTGAACATTTATGTATCAAGCATTATGAATTAAATGTTATAATATGCAAATTGTCAGGTTTGATAGTTCGTCTTTAAGGTTGCATGTTTTCATTCTCTTGTAAACAGTGTAGCTAGATTGTATGAAGTAAAAAAAAAACTATCTCTTGTAATTAGGAACATAGTGCTTCAGTATTATCTAAATGACGATATCTCTTTAAATATTTGCATTAGCGAAACGCTTTAAATTAGTTAAATGTGTATTAATTTCTTTAACAAATAGATACATATATGTATTTAAAAGTGTCTTCATTTTTTTCGTTTTACGAGCCTCAATTTTACCAAAAGCAAAAAAAAAAAAAAAAAAAAAAAAAAAAAAGACTTAATAAAATAATTTTGTATTTTTACACCACATTAAAGTATTTGACTTATAATTTATATGATACTTTGATTTATAATGTATATGATACTTTGATTTATAATTTATATTATACATGAAATATTATTTATCTCAGCAGAGCTTCATTAGTACGATTTATTTGCAATGTACCTGCCCTTAAGGGAAAGAAGCTGCAAATATAACAAACAAGAATTATTTCAATAATATATTTTTGTATATATATGAAATACACAAGCAATGAATAGCAATGAGAAAAAGAAAATTAAAAGTAGCAATTATTAGAATAAAGTTGAAAGGTTGAATTCGGAGCTCATCAGCCGTGGAAGAATCGATAAATATGGTCAAAAGACCAAAAGATATTAAACTATTTACTAAATAGAGAGTGTTTAAGCTCTAATATATGCATTACATTGGGCCAAACGCACCATATGCTAAACTATATGCAATAAACAAGAGCTTAAACCTAAAATTAAAAGTAGGGGTATTTTACCTTGGCTAAATTAAGAAACAAGTCCCTATAATTTGTCTTCCTCAGGACAGTATACCTACTGCATGCATACTAGTTTAATGTAGGACAGTCAGGAGGAATGAGTCAGTGGCAAAAATGGAACAGCTGCATTTGCATGCCAAAATAAAAAGTAATATTATTTCATATCATTGTTTTAAAAGTGATCATTTTTAAAAAACTATGTTATTAATATACAATGTACATATATGGGGAGAAGACGAGGGGCGTTCATCACGCAGACTGTGCCATTGACATTTTCAGGGGGTTGCTTTTTCAAGGGGGGTGGGCACTTCATAGCATTTTATGGGTGCACCATCACTCTTATGGTGGGGGGGGGGGATTCTCGTATATATGAAATGGAATAATCATGTAATAGAGTTCAATGTTTTAATAAATAAAATATATATTGCATTTTGCGCACACTGTAAAAATAAAATCAGTAACCTATTTTGAATAAGTATTTATATTTGTGATGAGCTGGAAAAGGGCAAGAACAGAAGAATCAGCCCGAATGGTTCCAGCAGGGGGATTTGGTGTCATATTTAAATTCATCAATTTCTCTGTTGGTACTTTTCGGTACACTTTGTTCGTCAGAGAAATTGACTTGAGGTGAACGAATTCCGGAACGCGAAGGGTAGGTAAGTCCTGTCAAATTTTATCCGAAGATAAAAGCTATCAAGTTTGATACAAGATATGTTTTTAAGTTCTGCATTAAAAATACAATATGTTGATAGTTTTGTCTTGAAAATATTGAGAGAAAAACTGAAGTTTAAGATTGTTTAACAAACAATCCCCACTTTTCAGAAGGTACCCCCACTCCAATTCCCCGATGATTTTGTGATTAGGAATGAAACTACTAGATTATTTCATAATTTTTCAAAAATTTATAATTGTGCATATGTTATGCTGTTAACCATGCCATTTGTCATTAGAAATTTAAAAAAAAAATCCACGAATGATTCTAAAATTGCTTGTATTATTGCTCTTAGATATGAAAGAATTGAAACTGATATGGTATGCAATACTATAATAAAGAATTATATTTTAGAAAAAATCACGGAAAAAGGATTCCGAAATTCTCGGAAACGTTTTTGAAAATTGTTTGGAGAATTCCGAAATACTCGGTCACGTTTTCGAAACTTTCATGAACCACAGCTGCACAGAATACTCAGAAACATTTCTGGAAATTACGGAAAGAGGATTCCGAAATACTCAGAAACGTTTCTGAAAATTACAGAAAGAGGATTCCGAAATACTCAGACACGTTTCTGGACATTACAGAAAGAGGATTCCGAAATACTCAGAAACGTTTTTGAAACTTTCATGAACCACAGCTGCACGATATACTCAGAAACGTTTCCGGATTTTTTTTACAGTGTAGTAAAATAAATATATTTTGGATAGGTATGAAAAAGGAATACCCAAACCCTTCCACAACAGCAATAAAATGATGCCATTTTCTACTTCTTATACAACTGTGAACAAGGATTCTCCATAATGATGAGAAAATCAAGAAATCGTTTGACACTGGAAAATGACCTTGTTTTCTGTGTTACAAAGCTCATTCCAGACATTAAAAAATTGGTTAATGCCAAACAAGCTCATGTATTCTACTAACTAATAGAACACAAAAACCAACTTGTATGTGTATTAAAAGCTTTATGGGTATTCGTTTTTTTAATGAAAATGCAGTAATTAATTAATTTTCTTTAAACTTTTCTTCCATATCTCGCGACCCCCCTGAACACATCGCGGAACCCACCTTTTGAGAACCCCTGCATTAGACAAAAACTCACAATTGAGTTCAACGCAGTAAATTCATATAAAATCAGCTCCACATACCCCGGCACTAAAATAACTGTTGCCCTGTGTTACCTATATTTTTAACAGAGAAACTGAGGCAGGGTTGATTAAAAACGATATTATACAGTAGCCAAAATGAAATAGTTTGGATTTTTTACAACTTTTATCTTAACACGTAAAGGAAAAAAATCTTCCCAACAGATTTTATTCTTATCTTTCAGAATCCCACAGAAATTCTGTCCCAGAAACTCTCTTTTGTTCGATTCCATGCCTAGATCCATCAAATTTTACAATGCAGACTATCTTCCATGCATTTCACGACACTTCTCTCCCACCGTCTTCCCTACATAAACAAATGATATAATAAGACACTTACTTCCGTGTCTTAATAGAACAGCAAAAGTGCAACAAATTGTTCGTCAGCTATCGGATATGTCATCGTCCATTGTTCACGACTCGATGAAAAGATATTTTCCCATCGTTCCAATCGATGGAAGAACTCGTCCCAATGAATTCCAATTCTGGATTCCTTTTTCCCCAATTGAAATTGGTTGGAAGGTTGAATGAATCCTGCTTCTGTTTATAACACCTTGTAACTTATTTGTTGCTGTTTTGCTGCTAAGTATTTGTAGCGGCATTAAACCTAATAGCGTGGAATTATCTTTTATTGCTCGGTGGTGAATGAGTTTTCATGAGAAGACACATTTGAAGACAATTGCTCGTTTTAGATTATGTTCCGAAACAGTATCTGTTGCTTGAAATGTCTTGAAATGTTCTTTCTCAGCTGGTGGTTTCTACATTTCGCTAATTAACGCAAATTGTGGAGTAATTTACCTTACCACATATTTGATTGTAAATTAAGGAGTTCTTTCTTGAGAAGGTGGCGACCTTTTTAGTTCAAAGCGCAGTTAAGCGAATTTAGTTTGAACCCAGGGGTTCCCAACATGAGAGCGATTGCCTCAAAAGGGGAGATTTGACCCCTCAAGCGGTCATAAATTCTTGAGAGGTGATTGAGGGAGAGCCGATAAATACTTCCGAAAATGAAAACTACTACGAATCTGATTAGTCCGGTGGAACTTTAATTAAGTATTTCATCGTTTAGCGCCAAGTTTATGAGCTTTTAAATTTTCATTTCATTTTTTTTTATTTAAATGTTTTAATTGCTTCAGACTCCAATTTAAAAAAAAAATTATTTTGTAAAAAATCTTCTGTTTTTCAAAGGAACATTAATGATCTTAATTATTTCCCTTCAAATAGATCAGTTCGTTTAGTAAAAGAAATTTTTTAAAAATCAACATAAAAAGGTACTTTAACTAATTTAATTCTGTTTTTTGAGTTTAAGAGTGATTAAATAAAATTACTTTATTTTATATACATAATACGTCAAATTAAAATGAGACATTTATAATTTCAATTATATCGATGTTCTCTAGCACAAACGTATGGTTTTCAAGGAAGAAGGGGGTGGGAGCGATGAGTGTCAGTCAACCTCTAGAGGGGGGGGGGGGCGATGGTCTGAAAACGTTTGACAGTCATTTCTTTAACCATTAAACTGACGAGATGATTTTTTTTTTACAACGTTAATGGTAAACTGGAGTGTTGTAACCGCAACATATTTTTTGTGCCCTTCTTAAAATTGAGCAAATTAAAGTGAAAACATTTCCAATGATTTTTCTGTTAGTTATCTATGTTCATGAAACTGAAGCAGTACACACACCGTAAGTGACATGCATATGTATATAATGCTGACCACGAAAAGCATGAAATGAGAAATCGGCCAAGTTCAGGCGATTCCATCTGCATGAATCGAACAAGGGAGAAGTGAAAATAGCAATGGGATATTAATGCACGCGTTTTTAATGTCACTAATGCCTTATTAATTTATTGCATTCTCTAGGTTGAAAATGAGAGGAAACAAGCAGTTTCTATGAAAACAGCAAAAAGAAAATAAACTGTTTTGATTTCGTCCGGAAACGGAAAAGCAAAATGGTAAGCTCAAATTGAAACAATATATCAATTAATTTTTGTATTGATTGAATATAGTTCAGATTTAAAAAATTGTTGCTGTGAACAAATTGTTATTTGTACAAAACTGCGTCTATATAAGTAATTAAGAGATAAAAGCGCACACATGTAACGAACATAGATGCGTCCATTTCCGCCTATAATCCGGATGTTTGTATTTCCATATTATGGGAGGCCAGACAGAAAACATACATTATATTACGTTTGATTGCAAGAGTCCAATTTTTCTGAAGTGTACGAAATTCCACATCATCAGTTAAGGGTTCAAGGCTCGTCCGGTATTCTTTGAATCTAAACCAGTGATTCACAAGCTGGAGGGGGCGGGGCATGACCTCATTCAATCAGAAGAATTTCAAGGGAGGCGTGAGGTTTAAAACATAAAATTAAAAATAAAACAAACATTAATTTATTCAATTTTCTGGTCACATGTGAATGTTAAAAAACTGTGCCAGCACTCTCATCTATTAAATGAATGAAATGACAACGTTTTGATGCACAAAAGTTGCAAATCACTGCAGACACTTGTTTCGGTGTCACAAAGAATACATTTTTCAATGCAAAGTAGTGTGAGTTTTTGTATGAAAAGTCATCCGTGGATGACTTTTTATTTCATTACTTGTATGACTTTTCATCCAAAAGCTTACACTACTTTGCATTGACAAAGGCGTTCCCCGTAACACCGACCGAAACACGTGTCTGCAGTAACTTACAATTTTTGTGCTCATTTCCTTCATTTAATTTTCAAGCACAAATTATTTATTCGTTACTCTCATTTATGTAGTAAAAGTGACTGATGGTGCACATTAAACTCACCTGATCCTAGATTACCTAAAAAAAATACTTTCTTTTTCTCGAATTTCACGTCTTCTATTAATAATATATCCAAAACAAAGTTTTGTATAGTTGAATATTTGTGAGAGAAATTATTTAGATTTTTGCTAATGAACTAGTTTTAGCAATCCTAATTAGCTCCAGATTCCTATTGTGCTAATCCTCTATAATGGGAAGAGGGGGCATGATCTCATGTCAGCATTTATAGGGGGTCGAGAGCCTAAAAGTTTGAGAATCTCTGGTTTAAACGATCGCAAAAAGCCTGGAAATGTTATCGGAAAACGAAAACTAGTTGAATGAAGTCGAAAATGAGTTATCGGAATGAATTCTGAAAATGAAAACTTTTCACAGAATACGTCAATAAAGTACTTAGGGCTTTGATGCATTTTATAAGAAAAGATAAACCAATCGAAAGGTAATTGTATTTTACGTAATTATTTATCTAAGTAATGAATGATACTGCATTTAAGACACGGTTTAGATGTGACTAAATCACTTGGTTTAAAATGTCATTACTTGGAAACTGGTCAGAGTGAAATTCCTCAAATATTATCAGCAGAATGTGGAAAATTAATTTCGATTTCAACATTCCATTGAGAACTTATTTAAAAACAAACCCACGTCGTACGAGCATCGGAGTTAGAATTGGGTTTTGTAAACATAATTGTTGTTTAACCTTTAAAAAAAAAGAAAAGAAAAAAAAAAAGATATTTCGCTTAAATGAAAGAACGTGTTCCTTTGTTCCTTTAGAACCAAGCCGATGTTCTCTGTTAAGTGCTTTTTCAGGTTTTTGCGATTCACCTATTTCTAAAACTAATGAAGCATGGAAATCAGAGAATATGATTTTTGAAAGCTCGTAAGCAATGACTTTGAATAAGCAGGATATAAGTTCAAAAATAGAATCAAACATTTTTTTTTTTTCGTTTTTGTTTCCTTTTATTTTGAGAATAAATGAAAGTTTTGTGGTCTGTTAATAAATTGTACAGTTAAAGAGGACCAGAAGTAAAACCAATTTTTAAATTTTAAACTTATGGTACCCGGAACTATTGTGTCACACAAGCATCGCAATTTGTTCACCATTGATAAGGAAGCCCGGAGAGGCGGAAGACAAAATGTTTAAACTGGGTGCTCTGCTTATGTTTAAAAAGGCAAACATCTCTTTTCTCTTTCTCTCAGTTTTTGCCTTTCAAATTCAAGTTGAAATTGCAGCTGAAGTGAAAAGAGCAGAATTCTGCAGTATTGAGGTTGATTCTACAATGAATATTTCAGTGTTATATACGCTATAATACTCGGATATAGGTTGGGGGATCTTTGGCCCATGACAACGCCAGCAAATTCAAGTGTGACACCCAAGCGCGGTCCAAACGAGGGACTTGATCCACCAAAGAAAGACTAAAATTGTGTTTTTAAGTTTTTACTTTCCAGAACTTACTGGAAAAGAGCAGCTATCCACTTCTTTTTTTTTTTTTTAGCTTGATCATACCTAGCCTGAAAGGACAGTTTTTGGGATTTCAACAATTTCTTGTAGGATTCAGATTCCTTTCCCTCCCTTGTCTAACACCGTCAACGATAGTTTTAAAATCTGTTCCTAGGAATCTCTCTCATCTTTCCCCATCGCGTTTTTAGAGTCTCAAGTCGAAGCATTTTCTGGGCGTTGAAAAATGCCTAAAATACCAGCTAAAACATAGTCTAAAAGCACATTTTAGAGTGTGTACTCTTAACATACAAACACCCTTAACGTTTCAATATAATATTGCCTTAGTTTGCTTTTCAAAACTGAAGTATCTAGAAAATGTCTGATGTTTCTAGGAACAGCCTCTGAATCCTGATCTTTCTCCTAACGTCATTAGGGATAGCCTGAGATGCGTTTGAGCCTTTTAGTTAGGAATATTTTAAGGAAAATTTCTGTGCAAATCCACGTTGGTGACTACTCAAGATAGCTTCTTGTATCTTTTCTAGTTTGATTCTAGTTTCAAATCTTCCCCTTTTTCTTTCAGTTAGCGTCTCCAAGATAGCAGAAAAGTTTCATTTTGAAACCAAAATCTTAAAAAATTCATTGGAGAGAGCCCCGAAAGCGCCATTTTCAATTACCTTGCCCCAAATTCGAAAATTTTTCTGAAAGCCTCCTGATTCTTGTGTTTACTTTTGGGGCCAACAAGATTTCCCCCGAGCCTGCAACTGTGTTTTTCAAGCTACAAAGTCAAAAAAAAAAAAAAAAAAGTAAAGAAAGAGTCCCTGAATTCTCCCTAATTCAATAATGTTACCAAAGGTTGCGTTTTCAAGAAATTTAATAATGAAAATTTTTCAGAAAGAGTCCTTGAACCATATCCATTTCCCTAAATTCATACCATTTCCCACAGATAGCTTATCTGTCAACCCCTTCTTTCCTGTCTTGTCACCACAGAAGTCCATCTTTCCGTCAAAGCTATAAATAGCACTTTAAAAAATCTTAATATTTTTCTTATCTTGCGTTCTATAAATTCATCCTATTTCTGTTTTTGTTTTTTAAATTAAAAACTTGATATAGAAACTTGGAAAAACAGGCAAGGGTGGCAGCTCCATGTCTTTCCATGTCGTAGGAAAAATCGGGGATCCGGCACAATTTAAATTTTTTAGTTTACAATGGTCGGCCAGAATATGCTTTTGCCGACTGGGCCAAAGTTAGCCCGTCCGCCCCTGTATATATACACAGCAGTACACAGTAGACTCCTGATTAATCTGCTCAAATAGGACCGAGGGTGATTGTGTTGGCAAAATTCCGACTTCGAATTAAAAAAAAAAAATCTTGATGAATGCATTTTACAAAGTTGCATTAAACAGTTAAATAGCATTGAATTGCGTTTAAATTAAAAGAGCAAATATTAAAAAAAAGCATTTCCCAAGGGAATAATGAATTAATCTTTAAATCCTTTGTTTACCATTAGGACGTATATTTAAAAGATTCACTCATTTCTTTCTGTGCTGAAAAATGGAACTTCGACAACTAGTTATGAATCATTTCATAATGTCGGCATTTAATAATCAAGTACTGGGGGTTGAAGAGGAGAATCAGTTAAATGCTACCGGTTAATTTGGTATATATGTATAAAGTCCCGTCTTGATGGCTCGAAATCCCAAGGAACCAGATGAAACCATCGAGTTATTGGTAGTTCGAGTTACAGAAAGTTTCCACAGCTTGCTGGAGAGTTTCGGACCCAAAGAAGACTTCAATATAAAGGAATATTCAAGTTATGAGGTTTCGAGTTATCGAGATTTTTTTTATCAAGCATTTCGAGCGAATTTCAGGATTTAGGCGAAAAATATGCTTAAATTTCACATCAGTTAGCTAGACACGGAACAGTTTAAATTTCGACTCGAAAATTCAAGTTGTTGACAATCCGCTTCTGCGATCGATGACCTTTTGCAGGTGGTTGCGGAAGGGTGGGGTCAAGATACATCAGCCTCAGGCATCACACTTTCACCTGTCCAGCTAATTGATCGCTTTTCACTTCAAGAAGAAGAATCTGTTGATGGAGACTTTTTATCAGAGGCAAGGACGGATCCATACATTTTTCAAGGGAGGGGCGATTGATTTTTATTACTTACATTTTACTATTTACACTGATTTTAAAAATATTGATCACAAAAGTTTTGAACTTTAATTCTGAAACAGTTCCGGGATAGGGTCATAAACCAAAACCTCCCTTCTCCCATTAACAATGAAACTCGTCTAAATTTGCGTTCTTTGAACTTCATTTTCGAAAAATTACCGGTGGAGAGTCCCTCAAGGGAGGGGCGATCGCCCTCCCTCTCCTTGTATCCGTCCCAGATCGAAGGAAAATGAAACATAGGAAAACAAGCCCTGATAACTGGAAGTCAGATGGGGCAATTGCCCAGGGGCAGCCCAAGTTAAGAAGAAAATTGAAAAATACTACGATGTCTTCGTCACAGCAAGATTCGTTTTCTTAGTCAGCATTTTTGAAAAATAGTAAGAAACTAGAAAGAGGAAAAAATTTGTTTTCTGGTCGTAGGGAAATGCTGTATTGTTTGACTATTTTACTCCATATTATGTCATATTTGCCCAGATGTTAGCGTAACATTTTCATTATTTAGTTTCCTGGCATTTTTATTTTTTCTGCTTGTCAAACTAATGGATAAGGAGGCCCCCGATGAAATATCTGCCTCAAAGTCCTGCTCACATACTGGGTCCTGTAAGAAATTTCCTCTAAAGTATATCTGGCGCCGTTTTTTGGTCATAAATGAAGTTACATTTTTGGGCCGTGGTAGCCCGATCGGTAGAGTGTCGGATTCGGGGCCGGAGGGTCCTGGGTTCGAACCTCGATGGTCGACGACCCACCGTCGTCATTAAAGGGGACTGGGCGACGTTAAATATGCCCATGGTCTCAATGTCCTCCAAGTGAAACGATACCTCTGGGGGTGCTAGTACTAGGTAGCTATTAGTTCCTAGGCTAGTTCTAAATTCTCATTAACTGTTCGATCCGGTGATGGTGCTACCATCTATCGGTATATAAAATAATGGAGGCAAGGCACTTAGTATGCAGTCCTCGGCATAAATACAGTTGTAGTCAGTTGTGACTCTGAATAGGAATAGGAAGTTACATTAGTATCTTGATTACCCAAAATTCTTTAAACTGGAACCTCATTTAATCAACATCGGTTCCTTTGAATTTATTTACATTTAGTTATTCAATAATATCGCTTCAAGATAACGGTGGCAACCATTATGCAATCACCGCATTTTCCGTGTATTTCTATTCTGTTTCTTTATGAAACAGACCCGTAGAAATTTAAGACAATATATTTATTTTTTGTAACTCGGATGAAGTTGAGTCCGTGCGTAAATAATTGTTTTCTGGAGTATTTGTTTCAGACCACTTATTTTTGCTTAACGTTTTTAAAGAAACCCGTAATGGTAATTGCGTTATTGGTAAAACAATAAAATTTAAAGTTAAAGTTTACTATGTTGAAACTGCAAAAGAAAATAGCTTACTCATACGCTATAATGTTAACTTATAAAACAATATATTAAAACACGCATTTTAATTTTATAACATAATGCTAATAGTTAGGAAACTTATTTAAATTCTGAGTAAATCCTCAAATAAATAATTGCCGATGAACGAGTAACCCGCGTGTTTCAACAATGAAACTTGCTCCACGGCAAAATACTTTGATAATATGTTTTGATAATGTTTAATATGCAGGGAAATGCTTTATTGTGACAAGGCTGAACTGGATCCGGTAACTTGACTGTTTTACTGGTAACACTGTCGTTTTAGGATAATGGAGAAACGCAAAAATATTCAACAATGAACTCTACCTACTGGGGTTTAGGGTTCATTTACTGGTGTTATGGTTAAAATTTCCACTATCAAAATATCACCAAATAGGAAATTGTCTAGTTCAAATGTAGAAGCAATTTTCACCCGTCATACCTTGACGAGCGATTTTCTAGTTTTGTAATACGAATGTAAATAATGTTTGGTTTTATACCTAAATAATTTTAAAAATAACATTGTGTAAACCATTGAAATAATGAAAGAGTAGCAAAAATAAAACTTAACTTTTCCTACATATTTCGTAAGTTAAACGTACAAAACGGTACTTTAAATCATTGCCGGATCTTAAATTTTCCGAGGAGTGGAAAAAACTTGAATTTGCTCCTTCATTAAACACTATGTAAAAATTTATTTTTGAAGAAAAAGCATAAGGTGGATTTAAAAAGCGTTGAGTTTAATACTGAGAAAAATTATGAGTCCTGTAATTGTAACTTTTTACTGTCTTTGATGACGCCAGAAGCGGAATTCGGTGATTTCCCTCATTTTGCTTTTTCAAAATTGAAGTCTAAAAACGCAATTTCCCTCATTCTCTTGTGGTGCTTGGAGAAGAAGGTTGACAGAGTCGGGGGAGGGGGGGAAGGACAATTTTAAACAATTTTTGTTAACTTTAGGAAAAATGATTTTTTTCGATTATTTTTTCTCCAAAGTTAGGGTCACGTCTAGGCTATTTCTATTGATAAACGGGAGTTAGGAGTTCTTCTTCCCGGACATTTTCCAAAATTGAAATTTTAAAAACAAAATGTTTTTTTTTTTTTTTTTTTTGACGACAAAAAGAAGTAAGGAACGTTTGAGGGCGCTCTCTGGAAAAGTTCAACATAATATTTTAAAAATTTCAAATATAGGCAACCTTTGAAGAGGATAAGAAAATAAGAAGGGTTTGGGGGCTCTCTCTGAAAACTTTCCGACACTGAAATCTGAAACATGCAACAGAAGGCTATTTTTGCCTAATAACTTTGCCTTTGTGTTTCCTTAGCAACCGCGTAGAAATAACATAGAATTTATAATCATTTGTTGCTTTTGTATGAAATATTATTGTTTTAATATTATTTATACAAAGTATATGTTATAAGAACGTTGGGAATAGCAACACAAAGTTCCAATCAATTTTTTTGGGAACTGCTATTAGTTACTTAGATTTTTGGCCTTGTTAAGTAAGGCTAGGTATTGGTGACGGAACTCCTTTCGTTTTATTGCTCTCTCCGCCTTCCTTCCTTTTAAACACCCTTAAACGCAACGCATAAAGTTGTGTGTTAGCATGTGTGTGTACGGAGGGGAGGAGGCATATGATTTTCCCCTGAGTCAAGAACCAGGCGTGAAAGTGAAAAAAAGTCCTTGAACGATCGCTACACCTTGGTTGCTTCTGGTGCTGCCATCTGTTGCATAGAAGATAAACTAAAATCTAGCATTTTACATACAGCGTTCCTACGGAGTTTCTAAAATGGTGTTTCGTGGATGCCCAGTGTGGTAAAATCAATCATGGGTTCCACAAAACTTTAAATCCATCTATTAACTCAAATTAGTCACTTAAAAAATCAATAAAAGGCTCTCCTCTGATATGCCCCCCTCTTGGCGAGATTTTAATTTTTCGCTCGATACGAAAATCGCCAATAAGGCGATAACTTGGCAACCCTGGTTTTGCAACTTGAACGCTGGAAAGTAGTTTCTCGAAGTCTGTCTTTTTGCACGTGTCTGTGTGGTAGGAGGTAGGTGCTCATATGTTCCGCTCTTAGGGAGATTTTAAGTTGAATACTCTAAAATAAAGTTTCAATTCAAACTTTATTTTAGAGTATTCTTTTTCTTGTTGTTTTTTAATGTTAATTTAGTTGAATTTTCTATTTTAATTATGAGTTCGGTTTGTGATGTTGTCCAAATGTATCAATTGAAATTTTTGAATGAATCTTCTTTTTCTTTTTCGTCAGGTCGTCCAACGTTTGGACGTACCGGAGTCCTAAATAGATTTTTTATATTTAAACTAATTGAAAATAAAGAGGTTTTTTTAGAATTTTTAAGGGAAATTGGTTTACTTAAGAATGAAATGTTATGTTCTAGATGTAATTCTGTTATGAAAATTAAAAAAACTAAAAAATGTTCAGATGGGTTAATTTTTTTTTTGTAGAAAGGTTATTGGGGGTGTTGTTTGTGGAAAAGAAGCAACGATCAGGAGTGGGTCATGGTTTAGTTCTAGCAAGTTGAAAATAGAGGAGATTTTTTTGATAACATATGAGATTTTAATTGGGACCAAAACTGCTGATATTGAAAGTCAATATTTTTTTTCATCACAAACTTTAGCCGATTGGCGAAATTATATTAATGAAGAAATATTAAATTACATTGAATTAAAATCCGAACAAATAGGGGGGGTTGGGAAAGTTATTGAAGTTGATGAATCTAAATTTGGGAAAAGAAAATATAATCGGGGACATGCAGTTGAGGGACAATGGGTTTTTGGGGGGGTTGAACGGGGTTCGGGGAAAACTTTTTTGGTTGCTGTTGGGGATAGGGGTAGGGAAACTCTATTTTTGGCAATTAAGCAGTGGATACTACCAGGCACGACGGTGCACTCCGATTGTTGGAGGGCATATGATACATTGGGGGAGGAGGGGTATGAGCATTTAACAGTCAACCATAAACTTAATTTTGTAGATCCAGAAACTAAATGTCACACTAACACAATTGAATCCACATGGAGACACGTTAAAAGTACTCTACCAACATATAATAGATTAGGGGATTTTAAATTTTATTTAGCTTATTATTTATACAAAAAAATTGTGAATACAAAAATGAGGATATGTTTGTAAAGTTTTTGGAAATAATTCGCGAAATTAATTGGGTGGAGTACAAAATACAAGTAAAATAAGGTTGTTTTTTTTTTTGGAATTTTTTTGTCAAAACAAACATAATTTAAATATTTTTGTAAAGTAATGATAATAAAAAATGGGATAATTTCCCTAAGAGCGGAACATATGTGCACTGCCTCACGTGAGGAAGTAAAAGAAAAGTAAAAAAGGTAAGTGAACATATTTTGAATTATTGTGTTTTTAGTGTGTTTCTGGTAGTTTGTATTTTGGTCTGGTTGGCATTTTTGTAGCACAAAAATGGTGTTAATTTCACATAAAATCTGTGACTTTATTGTATACTGAACGGAGGAGATCTGCAGGGGCGGACTGGCCATGTGGAAGATGTGGAAAATTCCACATGGGCCGCACCTAACTCGGGCCGTTTTCTTTTTTTCAATGTTAATTTTATTTTGCAAAAAAAAAAAAAAAAAAAAAAAAAAAAAGATTTTAGCTAGGCCGGCCGTTCTTGTGTATTTAGAGTCACAGTCCAGTTGTCTTAAACTTAGACATTGAGATAACTGCAATTGGGGGGGGGGGGAGAGGTTTGGAGAGGATGATGATTAGATGGTTTTCTACTTCTAGTGGTCACTCTTTTCTTGTCGAACTATTGCCGTATTGTATCTTGTTACGAAGTGTGAACGCAATGGTTTCGTGGGGTGAACCTTCGCCCAAAGTGAAGCCTTAAGGGTGGGCCCTGGTTAAGAGCAGGTGGTGTCTCTTGCTATCTATGTCGGAAATTGATGTTTCCTGGAATTCTGTGATGAGGAGCGGTATATTGGGGGGTGAGGATATTTTTTATGACCATCTAAAGCTGCCTGGGAAAGATTACATTAATCCCTTTCCTTCATATGAAAAAGACTCCATCCAAAGAATAGGATGTAAACCAGTTCTGGTAACATACAAAACGCCTGCTAAGAAACCTTTTATTTTTTTTCTCTCTCTCTTATTCTCTTCCCTTCGTGTTTACTGTTAAGTTTCCCGCCACTTTCTGTATAATAGACGGAGCCATGTCTTTTTCAACCAATTAGTAGGTAATCCCTCTCTTCGCAATTTCGTCTCAGAAAAATAACGAGTCATTTGTTATACAGTGTGGAATAACATCTGTATTGAACTAACAATGACAAGAACTTTTTCGCGGTAAGTTTAATATTTTTAGTCATGTGTTTGCTAAAATTTTGTTGTTTTCAACACTTTAAACAAAATAATATGAATTTAAAATAACGATTACTTTAAATTAATTTGTTTTCGTTTATTAAATTTCAAATCCAGAGTCTTTGAAAATAACTAGATTAGTCTTTGAAACTCCTAAGCAAAGTGTGCTTCATTTTATTTCTTTTCAATCGTATTAATGGACAGTATTCATCTGACGTCACTGCAGGTCAAAACCGGCACTGCAGTGCATTGTGGGAACTGTAGCAAACGAAAATCCGTCACTACAGCGTATAATAACACTTGCATTTATGCGGCTTATAAACTCTTCTTTCTATTTAAAAATGAGAGGTATTTTTAAGTTTTTTACAAAGAAACTATGTAACAGAATGATGAACAATTCATTTAATATGAAATTCTCTTTATTATATTGTAATTTCATGGGTTTAAGCCTCTTTGGTTCCTCATCAGAAACATGGTGAAAACTCGAATTCTCGTTTTACTTTTCCCTTTTCTCGGAGTTTTTCATGCAGTTAAGAGTCTGTATAAGCCCTAAGCATGTTCATGATGCATATGAAGTTCAGTAATCCTTAAATAAAACGAGTTTTTTTTAGCATTACTAACACTGTGCAGTTGGTCAAAATACCCGCAGACGGAGAGATGATGGCCAAACCGTAAGTAAGTTCCATTATTAATAGTAAAAATAGGTAATATGCTACTCTCCCGTTCCCCATTCTCGAAATCTGTTCATCATTTCTTTTAAAGCATTTTTTACTATTGATCATTTTATATTTAATTCAGTGTTGTATTTGTTGTGGTGATCAAAAATTAATCGTACCGAAAGCCGATGTGACAAAACAACAATGCATTATATCTTCTCCTTCCTCACTCTTTCTGTCTGTCAACTGCTGTCATTGATTTATCGACACAAAAAAGTTTATTATCTTAATTTGAAAAATAAAACTCAAAAAAAAAAGTTTTGTTCGCCTATTTTTTTTTTCCTGATATTTCTTTGTTCCAATCACTCCTTATGAGGCTTCAAAATGCAGATTTTTATACCTATTTTTCAAAATTTTCTCCGGGGGAGAAACCCCCGGACCCCCTAAATTGGGGATATTCCATACCCCACTTACAGGGAGAAACATTCATCACTATCTTGATATCATTCTCCGTTTTAAGCTGAATTCAAAAACGGGCAGCAGCCAAAACATTGAAAAAAAAAAAAATAAAAAATAAACTAAAAAGATGGCTTCTTTCGTCATCAACAGAAAAGTTTTCCAGATTACAAAACTGGGATTTTTTTTTTCTTTTAAAGACATGTGTAGTCCTTGAAAAAAACTTGTTCTTTTCTTTTTCTTTTTTTATATAAAGAAAATCACTAAAAACTTTTGGGGTTGGGAAAAAGACAGCCAAAATGTTTGGGGTAGGGCCGGAAAGAATATTTTTCCACATAGAAATTCTAAGGCCAGTCCGCCCCTGGAGATCTGTGACTTATATCCGACTGTGATGTATATTAAAAGTCGGAGGGATAACGGACCGAGCGGCAGCGAGGTCCTGGCGAGCCCGAGGTCTCATAGTACTTTCGTAATGAGACCGAGGCAGGGCCGGCGAGCCGAGGTCTCATTACGAAAGTACTATGAGACCGAGGGCTCGTATCCCGGAGAAACAACGGAAAAAAATTAATGCATTAATTTCATTAAATAATTAATGACATAATTTGAATTTTTGATGTTGGCGCTAAAAAAGCATCGCTACGAACGATGTATGACATATGACGTCATACATAGTTTTCTTGGCGACGCTTTTTTGGCGCCGGCAGGAAAAAGTCGCCAAGAGGGGGGTATATCAGATTTGTTCCCAATAAAAATAATGTTTGAAGGAAGCTTTTAACCAGTATTTTCCTTATAAACAGCAGACAAGGGTGCCTTGAATTTGAATTTTTAGGAAGGGAAAAATTCTCATAATCCACATTTTTCTAATTTGAGATGACGTCAATGACTGAAACAATGCCATAAGATTTTGTCCTTAAGTCATCTAGAGGATTTAATATTTTACGATTTATATACGCACTTATCAAACGTTTCACTTGGGCGGTACTTTTTTGGCGTTTGAACCCCCCCCCCCCCTACGTTTCTCCTCGGGTACCCAAGTACCTCCCTGACATATTTGGTCGAGATCCGACGCAAATTGTGGATTTGTATAGGGAACATACACACGCACATATTCTTTGTTTTATTTATATACTAGCTGCATTGCCCGGCTTTGCACGGTCTACCTCGAACATGTTCAACAATCAGGCTTCAATTAGAGGAAAAAAAGAACTGCAAAATTTCCCGTCCAAACAATCATTCTTAAAGAAAGAAAACGTCAAATAAAAAATTCCCGTTCAAATTAAAAGGAATTCGCCAAAAAAATAATCAAAAGAAGATATTTAAAATTAAAAACAAAATTTTATTTCGTCGCAGTCGAGAAAAAAAAAGTGGCAACCTTCTAACATTTTACTCACGCTAATTTAAAATGAGATCGCGCAAACAATAATTTCCCCGATATAAAATTTCTGTACTATTAGGCTTAATACCGCTTTTAAATTTTCCCCCGGTGATTCTGCAGCCTTTCTTTTATTTCGAAGGTAATGAAGGTACTCTTTGGGTATTTTTTGCAAGCTTTCGAATGGGACCTGAATCAAAGAAATCGGATAATTATTTCAGGTTAAAAGATCCATTAAATGACATTTTTATGCCTTAAACTTAAATTTCGAACGGTTCCGTTCTTTTTTGGCGTTCGAAACGCCCCCCCCCCCCTCCTACGTTTCCTCTCGGGTGCCCAAGTACCTCCCTGTCAAATTTGGTCGAGATCCGAGAAAAGTGTAGATTTGTATAAGTAACACACACTCACACACACACACACATATTATATATATATATATATATATATATATATATATATATATATATATATATATATATATATATATATATATATATATATATATATATATATATATATAGATATAGATATAGATATATATATATACACAGGGGCGGACTGGCCAGGTCGGCTAGTCGGGGATCCCCGACTGGGCCAACCGCCCAGTGGGCCACTTCAAGCAATTTTTTTATTGAACTTAATACATTTAAATTCACACTTAACATTTTTTAAAGTGTCATTAAAAAATAAATAAATAAAAACATGTAATTCGTTTAATCTATGTAAAAAAAAAGCGTTTGGAAACAGGTTTATTTTTTTCCACCCTAAGCAGGGACCAAAGTAAATAGCCGAAGTTCACCACGTACAAATGCTTTCTTCTCTTTTATCAACTTTCTCTCTAGTTTCTTGAGCTCCGGAGGCCATGACTCCAACATCTAGGAAACGGGAGGGGTCCAGAGAAATGGGGGTCCGACGCGGCCTAGAAAAGCGCCCGGGACGAAAAAAGCGGGTTAAAAACTCGTATTTGTTCATCTATTAACGAAAATTGAAGGGACCTGCACCATTAGACAAAGCGGCTCCGGCACTGCTATAAATGTGTGGATCATGCTTTGGGGGTGTTGATACATGAGCACGAGCAGGGGCATACACGGGGGGGGGGGGGGAGAGAAGGGACAGCTGTTGGCCCCGTTCCGATCCTGAAGAAGGCCCGAGATTTTTTAAATGACGGGTGAAATATATGTAGTTACGTAGGGGGTAAACAAGATAGAGGGGGGCCCATAAAAGTCATTTGTAACGTGTCCCAAAATTTCTGTGCACGCCCCTGGTATTCACTGGTTGCGACAGATTCAACTAAATGCTGTCAGTTGGCAAGATATTTCATTGGTCTATTGTAAATTATCGCTACACGAGAGTTCCGGGGTGCTGGGGAGGGCAAGGTTTCTTTCTTTTTTTGTTTGAGCTACATTAGTTGAGGAGTAACTTATCAAAAGGGAACGTGTCCCATTTTAAAAAAAAAATCATTTTATGATATTTTCTAAATCTTTCAGACGACCTTTTCACTTACTCTCAAGAAGACCGAACGTGAAAAATCCTATTTTAGTTAAGGGTAAAGTGTGGCTTTTTGATCAAAAGGTAACAAATCCGTCCTCTGCACGTTTTATTTTGAACAAAAGGGGACATATCCTGAAAGAATCTGTAGTACGAAGACTTTTAGATCCAAAGGAACACATGTCCAAAATCCTCAAATTTTAATCCACTACTTTTAGGTTCGGGTACTTCGATAAGAGAATATGAAAAGGTGAAATATTAGTTTTGTTGAAATTGCAATTTTCAACATTCAGGTTTTCGTTCAAAAGGGCACATATCCAAAATTAAGATAGCGATATCTCCTTATTATTATTTCTTTTTTTTACAAAAACATTTCTTATTCTGACCCTTTGATTTGCTGTGCTTTTGTGCTCAATTCTGTACCCAGAGAAGTGGATAAAACTATTTTGCTCTTACCTTAATTCGTTTTTCTCACCTCCTGAACGTTTTTGAAAAATGGATATGTTCCCTTTTGATAAATTAGTCTTCGGTTGTAACCAGGGCTAGATTAATGCTTAGCAGGGTACCTAAGGTATTTCAGATATAAGGTCCCTCTGTAGTCTAAAAGTCACCAACGATACTAGCCTTAAGTCTACAATTGAGGACTTTGATGCAAGAACCAGTTCAGTCCATACTTTTTATACTTCCTTTTACAAAAAAGGAAGTATTGTATTCGCGAAAACATTTTCACTCAAAAATCGACCTTAATTTCCATTTTACTCACCCCCGAATGAATATTGAGTTGTTTTTTCGACTCGACCACACGTGGATAAGTGCCTAAGAACGTATAGACACGCGAAATATCCATAATGATGATTCCCATGTTAATTACAGCGAATTTTCCCGTGACGTCCGTATGTACGTATGTATGTACGTATGTGTGTATGTATCTCGCATAACTCAAAAACGGTATGTCCTAGAAAGTTGAAATTTGGTACGTAGACTCCTAGTGCGATCTAGTTGTGCACCTTCTCTTTTGGTTGTATTCGGATGATCCTAAGGGGGTCTTTTGCCCCTTTTTGGGGGGAAATCGTTGTTAATTTCGATGTAAACTCAAGTGGTGATATAATTTGTCGAACACTTGGCGATATATCGCCAGTCTTTTAGTCGCCAAGTTTTGTCGCTAACTTGGTGACAAATTTGGCATTTTTTTTTTTAAATCTGATTTTAATTTGGCCACTGTTGGTGATATTTAGAGAGTAAACTATTGAATCCCATTAAAATTGCCAGTAACCCGGGGAAATGACATTAAATTGGAGTAGAAGGAAGTCATGTGATGCACACATCATCTCCTTTTTTTTAAATTCATTCTTCCGATAGTATAGAAGTTTCGATTGGTGCTACAACGGGAACCAAATGTAAGATCAGACCTCTTCTTTCTAGTAAATACTGTGGGAAAGCCTTTTTACCGGACACTGATGTTGGTCTTACCAAAAATGAGTGAGTCTGGACTTACTTAGTTCTTGGTTCTTGCATCAAGGCCCTCAATTGTGTTTTTCAGATTTAAATATCGAAAAATTGCCGAAGTCTTCGAACCTTCCCCGTTCCCTTAAAGTCACTAAAGATAGCCTAAAATTTCACATTTTGAAATTTTCGTGGGAGAGCTCCGTAACCCTTTTATAAGAACTACTGCCAAAAATTGATTTCAGTTTCAGAAAAAATGCCCTTAGGGAACCAGTGTTTAGACCAAAAAAGGGGCAGTGCGCTTTCAGATAAAAGGGTACTCTTTAGAGAAGTTTTGTAAAACACAAAGGGTGTTCCTTTTACTTTTTGGTTTTCTAGGTACATACAATGTTCAAGCGTTTTCCATAGTAATTATTTTTAAAATATTGAAAAGCTTTTTGATGTTTAGTTTTAAAGGTAATGCAAAAAATATTCAGATATGTTCTGATAAGATTCTTGTGGATAAGTTATTGAAACGAAAGAGTGACGTTTCAAGGACAGGCTTACGTGAATCTTTACCTTTTGAAAAAAAGAGCTTTTGTGCAGTTTTGTCTAAACTTTTAAGGGGCAAGGAGGGATGATCAAGTTAAGGCTCAAAAGTTAGCTTAAAAGCGGAAGGGCACAGTGTCCACCTAAAAAATGTGGGGGGAAACACTGCTGAAACCTGTCCCCTTTCCTTTTAATCTTTTCAAACACATTACAAGATTATGTTTTTAAAACTCCAATGTCGAAAACTTAAGAAGGAGAGTCGCCGGATTCCTTATAGTAACTAAATGCGGTTTAAAATGGGGTAGAGTATACTTCAGTTTTTAAATGCTTCCAAATGAGATCACTGAGCCTCCTTCTCTCTCAAGCGTGACCAATGATAGTTTTTAGTTTTTTAATAACTCAAAATCGAAACGTTTTCGTAGAGAGCTCCCGATGCTTCCTTGTTCCATTAATTTTACCAAGGGTAACCTGAAATTGTATTTCTAAAACTTCCCATTTTGGAGAATTTTCGGGAAGAGCCCCCGATATTCCATCGTAAACAAAGATAGCCAAAAATAGACTTCAATTTTGAAAAAAAAAGTTAAGAAAACAAAATCGTGGGGGAACCTTTTCTTTTTCCTGTCTTCAAAGTTACCGAAAATGTAAAATTTCGCTTTTTGACATCAACTTAGAAAATATCGCTTGGAAGGAAACTAGAACCCCTCCTCCCAATTCTTTTCTCCTTATGCCTATACAGATCAACCAATTTCGAAAAATTTCCGGGGGAATTTACCTGATTCTTCCGTTTCCTTGTTTCCTTCCTATGTTGTCAATATAGAAGAATAAAAATATACCTTTTAAGACTTGTAGCCATTAGTATCCTTCTTTCATGTCACATTAAAAATGTGTCAGTGTTAGCTTTATTTTACGTTTCACAATTTTCTCTTTTTAGAACTTTAAAACTTGATTTAGAAACTAAAAGGGAAATAGGAACAATAGCAGTAGTTTAATGTTTTTTGATCGGCTCGGAAGAATCGAGATCTGGCGGTACTGGTTAATTTAACTTTTTTAATTTACAGAGGTGGGCCAAAATACTCTTTTGCCGACTGGGCCAAAGTCAGCCAGTCCGCCCCTGTATATAAATATATATATATATATATATATATATATATATATATATATATATATATATATATATATATATATATATATATATATATATATATATATATATATATATATATATATATATATATATATATATATATATATATATATATATATATATATATATCTGCGTCTCCTGTTTGTTCTTGTGTTTTATCGTATTCAATAAATCGCAATCGTGTGAAAGAATTTTTTACTTATTCACTAAAAGAATTGCTGATTTTGTGCTATTGTAAATTTTTTTTTATTAGTTCACAATTATAAACGTGGCCACAAGTGACCGTGACTAGAATTTAGCTTTAGTACATTGGAACTGATTGAAGAAATATCTCTTTCGTACTAAGCCGAATAGCTAAACTGCACCTCCATTTACATCCAATCAGTCTCTTCGAAAGAGAGAAACGTCTTTGGGTCTTGGCACTAACACGTTCTAGATGCTCCTTCCATGTCCGACGACAGTCGAGCGCATAACCGAAATATGTCGTAAGAGCAGTTTTTTGTACTTTGTAACCATTATAAAACAGATCATAAGTAAAACTACTGCGTCGGTTAAGAATAAAATTCCGTCTTTTCTGTGTTCTCAACCATACCGTGTCGTTGCACTATATTAGTAAACGTACAAACAGGATTGAGAATGTTGTTTAGAACATGTTGTTTTTCTTTGCAGTGGCGATCCACATGGTAGAGTCATCTGCTTATGTATTTTTTAGACCAACTCATAACGTAAGGATGTAGTGAGATTATTTCTGTAGAAATTGAAAAGTATAGCACTACTTTTTTGGCATGGCCAGTTTCCGTAAGTTCATAAGAGCAATAGCAGGCCCTGCTCCATCTTGGACTCAGAGAAGCCGTAATCCGTTTTTGCTTATCCCCTCCATTACCAATATTTGAAGGTTTCTTAACCATTTTCAATCTCAAACTTTGTTTTGAACACAGAGTTAAGAGCAGCAAAAGAATCAAAGACTCCATGTCTTTTGAAAAGTTGCTGATTTTGTACTATTGTTAAAAAAAAATTATTAGTTTCCAATTATAAACGTGACCACAAGTGTCCATGATTAGAATTAATCTGTACATTTTTTTTCTTCTTAAGCAGACTAATTTAACTCTAACTCCTTGTACATGCAATCGGCCTCTTCAACATGAGAAACGTCTTTTGGTCTTTGCACTAACATGCTCTATATGCTCCTTCCCATGTCCGACGACAGTCGAGCGCACAACCAAAATATGTCGTAGAAGCAGTTTGTTGTATTTTGTAACCATTGTAAAACAGATCATAAGTAAAACTGCTTCGGTTAAGAATAAAAATCCGTCCTTCTGTGTTCACAACCATACCGCTGTCGTCGCACTATATTAGTAAATATACAAACGGAATTAAGAATGTCGTTTAGACCATCTTGTTTCTCTCAGCAGCGGCAATCTACACAGTAGAGTCATCTGCACATGTAGTTTTGAGGCCAATTCATAACGTAAGGATGTATTGAGATTATTTCTGTAGATAATAAAAAAGTATAGGATTGAGCACTACTCTTTTGGCATGGCCAGTTTTCTGAAGTTTATAAGAGTAATAGCAGGCCCTGCTCCATTTTGGACTCAGAGAAGCCGTAATCCGTTTTTGCTTATCCCCTCCATTACCAATATATGAAGGTTTCATAACCATTTTCGATCTTACACTTTGTCATACACTGATTTAATAGCAGCAAAAGAACCAAAAACTCCATGTCTTTTGACAAGTTACTGATTTTGTGCTATTGTAAAAAAGTTATTAGTTTCCAGTTATAAACGTGACCACAAGTGTCCATGATTAGAATTCAGCTGTACACCTTTTTCGTCTTAAGCAGAATAGTTTAACTGTATCTTCTTGTACATCCAATCAGCCTCTTGAACATGAGAAACGTCTTTGGGTCCTTGCACTAACGTGTTCTATACGCTCCTTCCATGTCCGACAACCGTCGAGCTCACAACCGAAATATGTCGTAGAAGCAGTTTGTTGTACTTTGTAATCATTGTAAAACAGATCATAAGTAAAACTGCTTCGGTTAAGAATAAGAATCCGTCTTTTCTGTGTTCACAATAATACTGCTGTCGTCGCACTATATTAGTAAACGTACAAACAGGATGGAGAATCTTGTTTAAACCATCTTATTTCTCTCAGCAGCAGCGGCAATCTACATAGTAGAGTCATCTGCACATTAAGTTTTGAGGCCAACACATAATGTAAGGATGTAGTGAGATTATTTCTGTAGATATTAAAAAAGTATAGGATTGAGCATTATTCTTTTGGCATGACCAGTCTCCATAAGTTCATGAGAGCAATAGCAGGCCCTGCTCCATCCTGGACTCAGAGAAGTCGTGATCCGTTTTTTCTTATCCCCTCCATTGCCAATATTTGAAGGTTCATAATCATTTTCGATCTTACACTTTGTCATACACAGATTTAAGAGCAGCAAAAGAATCAAAAACTCCATGTCTTTTGACAAGTTACTGATTTTGTGCTATTGTAAAAAAGTCATTAGTTTCCAGTTATAAACGTGACCACAAGTGTCCATGATTAGAATTCAGCTGTACATCTTTTTCGTCTTAAGTAGAACAGTTTAACTGTATCTCCTTGTACATCCAATCAGCCTCTTGAACATGAGAAACGTCTTTGGGTCTTTGCACTAACGTGTTCTATACGCTCCTTCCATGTCCGACGACAGTCGAGCGCACAACCGAAATATATCGTAGAAGCAGTTTGTTGTACTTTGTAACCATTGTAAAACAGATCATAAGTAAAAGTGCTTCGGTTTAGAATAAAAATCCGTCTTTTCTGTGTTCACAACCATACTGCTGTCGTTGCACTCTGTTAGCAAACGTACAAACAGGATTGATAATCTTGTTTAGACCATCTTGTTTCTCTCAGCAGCGGCAGTCTACATAGTAGAGTCATCTGCACATGTAGTTTTGAGGCCAACTCATAACGTAAGGGTGTAGTGAGATTATTTCTGTAGATATTAAAAAAGTATAGGATTGATCACTATTCTTTTGGCATGGCCAGTTTCCGTAAGTTCTTAAGAGCAATAGCAGGCCCTGCTCCATCTTGGACTCAGACAAGTCGTAATCCGTTTTTTCCTATACTCTCACATTTCAATATCTGAAGGTTTCTTCACCATTTTCAATCCCACACTTTGTCATACACAGATTTAAAAGCAGTAAAAGAATCAAAAACTCCATGTCTCTTGAAAAGATCGAATATAATGGATTGTCTAATGTCCGCCAGCTTGACCGTTGAGGGTTTTTTCATTCTGTAATCAAAGAGTTGTAATCAATAAATTTTGTATTTTATTCAGGTTAAAAAAAAACGCTCTGCGAAGATAGAGATAATGATTTAGGGTAACGGCACCAGTAACAGCCAGTCACAAGTTTGGCTTTAAGTAATACGAATTTTAGGTGGGTAAAACACTGATGTTTCTGTGGCCATGAATGCAGTGCAACCATCTAGTGTAATTAGAGTGAATTTAATGAACTAGTTGGTAGTTATACGAAGCAGAAGTGGAAGGTTACGAATGGACACCACGAGGTCAGCTGGTGTTTCATGTTCATTTGAGTTAAATAGGGCTTTATTTCTAAAACCAAAGAAATTTTGCACATTTTGAAGAGAAAAAGGGAATTTTGTTCATTACTTATCCTTTTCTGATCTTTTTTGTTACTGGGTATCATCAGACTTTTCGGTGTCTGTCACTTGGGGTCGGATCGTTTTTTCGAAATTGAGCTAATAAAAATAGAATGAACCAATTCAGAGGATCCAGAAGCAGCCAAACGTTACATGAGATGTAGCTCCATGAGAGAAAAATAGTTTAAACAGTCTAAATACACTAAAAGGCTCACAAAATTGAGTTAACCTGAGAGTGATGTCTTAAGCATGTCTGTTACTGGTGCCGTTACCCTAGTTATGGGAAAAAAGAAGAAGACAGTTGAATAAGCCGACCAAAATCCATTATTAAATATACGGAGAAGAGTTAAAAGTAAGTATCAATGCTCCTTGAGCTCAAGATAACAATTTTTGTAAGTGTCGTTAATTTCAAATGTTTTGTGTGACAGAAAATTTTGCAAGTTCAGTTAGAAATGACTTTCGCAATGTAGAAACAGTTCTGAATAAAATAAAACGTAAAGCTGATACAATAGTTAATTTAGAAAGAGAAGCAAATGATATTATATAAAAAACAGTTAACATCCTTAGATCCAAGGCCTACACTGAATGATATATATATATATATATATATATATATATATATATATATATATATATATATATATATATATATATATATATATATTGTATTCATTGGTTCCTAACGTATAAAAAAACACAGATAAAAAATAAAACAAAATACTTTTTTAATTTATGTTTTTGAAAAAATTAGTGTCTCTTGGTAGGGACAAACTAAAAAAATAGTTTTTTAAATCAGAAGAAATAAAGTATGAGTGCTGAATTGATAACCTCACTTTAAAAAATACATTATTTTAAGAATTCATCAACATTTATTAGTTATGCTTTTAGAGCAACTAAAAATAAGGAAAACTTCCTATTGACACTAATGCGTATTGACGCAATCCTCCCCCTCCCCCCCAAACCTTTTTTTCTTCTTTTTCAGAAAAATGCTGCTTTTTTTTTTTGGACTGAAAAAGCTTTGAACAAAAATATTTTTCTAAAATACCTTTCCTTCAATAGTTTTACCTATTAGCAAGCAACTGTCTAGCGCTGCTTTTAGTTACCTTGATGGCATTTACTGTCTAACCACGGATTGTATGGAATTGGCAAACGTCCAGATAAGACGAATCTATCTGAATGAGGGGGGAAAGTAGAAATTCGATGCGCGTATTCCGCTCATTTGAATGAGACTCTGCTTCTGCAAAAGCTTACATCCCTAAAAAATAATAAATTCGTCCATTTCCGGCTGTAAAACGGATTTTTGCCATTCCATACAATCCGTGGTCAGACAGTATGTTTGTGCCTTTAAAAAGAAATTTACTATCGACAGTCTAAATACGGCTTTTGTCAAAAACCCGGACGCAAAGATAATTCAGTTTGATACCATATATCCATTGCGTTGATCATAATTTTTTTGCGTCAAAAGTGAAAATTTATCAAAATGCTTGTTTTTGAGCAACATAAACGTACAGCTTGGTTATCGAACAGTTGCTTTGGGATGGTCAAATTACAATTCTAAAAATATTGGATTTTAATTTTTTAAAATTCAGTTTGTATTTTCACTGCGTTCAAGGAAAAGCTAGACCAGATATAAACAAAAAATAAATAAATAAATAAAAAACTCCTCAATCATGTGTCTGGATTAAACAATAACAAATCAAAGACAAGCAGACGGCGAAAGCAAGTACTAATGGTTAATTTCTTTTTGTTTCAGAGAAAATTCTCAAAAGTTACACCATTGGCAACTCTTCTGGCAGCCTGCTTGTTTGCTTTTGATCTGTTTTTTCCCTGAATAAAGAATAGATTAAAGCTTGACCACGGAGAGTTGAGAGATGAACAGGGAGCGGAAACGGACCTCTTCCTTTTTTAATAATTGAGATCAACGAGGACGTGCAAGCAGTCAAGTTTTTACTGCCCGCGCGCACTCGCTGATCCTATCTATTACGAAATTCAGCATTCTGTTTCCGTTTCCAGTTTAGCCGCCATATTTCACTGGCACAGCTGTACATTGTTTTTGTCTGAAGAGAAGATTTTTTGTCTTGTTTAACCGGTTCTTGTTGATATCACTTTTCGAAATACCTGGAATATCAGCTTATTTCATCTACACCTCAAAATAGTCGGTTCAAGATATCTCTCAATCATGAACTTAATAAGACCGACTGAGAGAAGAAAGTCCAAAGGTGGATCCAGCTTCTGGTTTTGAAGCGAGTCATTTCCGGAAGAGGGAGAGACCGTAAGTGTCAGTTTTGGGTATAAGTTGGGGGTCTGGAACGAATCTGTCGAGTTATAAGTCCCCAAAATGCAACTTTGGGCTATCTTCAATCACTAATCCGCATGACTCCCGGTGAAAGTCTTTAGTTTTGACAAAGCAAACTGACTGAATCTGCTTAGCTCTAAAAACTTGTACATTTCAGACTGTGATCGGCATTGAAAAGAATATATTAAAATTATCTGAAAGTAAACATACAACATTAAATATCTGAATTTATTTTGTTAGAGAAACATATATATGTTTGAATGGTGTTTCAATTCGTTTAATTACTTGAAACAAGCTAAGCGTGGCTTGCAGGACGTCCCTGTTTAAATGGGACAGCCCAGTTTTAAGACAAAATTGATTAGTTTGCCAAAAAGTCTAAAGATAATTGACTGGGAAGGATTATCTAGGATAATTACTTTGTCATTTGTAACATTGACTTTAAAAAATTAATATCTGATTAGTTTGAGAGGATTTTTACAACAAGATAAAAACCAAAATAGATTTTCTAAAGAAAGTCCTTGCCAATAAAAAGTATAAATGCAAATATTACGCAATTTTTTATTCCTCATTCCAAGTGTGTCTTCTTACTAAAATAACTTGTAAGTATTAACATGCTGGAGGAAAACCTTTTAAATTTTATCAGTTTGTGACATTTGTTATTACCCTTGTTTTAGGTTGATAATTAGTAACCATTTACTCATAGCATTGAGAATGAACTGCATTGTAAAATACTCTAAAAGTCAGCCAGGGATGAGTACCTTTTTGAATACTCGCGACGCTAGGGGTGGAGTCATTCCGGTTTCCCGGTCGAACATTTCAGTAGTCTGGCAAGCCTATCTAAGAGCCTTTTTTAAGTTGACTAAAGAATTTTTTGGACATAGCGATATTGGCAAGATGTTTTCGGAAAGCTTACCTGCGAAATGTCCGATATGTTTCGGTTCTCAACGAGTTTGGTTTTCTTTCTAGATTCTTTTAATTTCTTTTGTTGTTTCTCGGGGAAAAATGCTTTATTTCGTTCATTTCCTTTTCTTTGTCTTTGTTTGTTTGTTGTTGTTCTTTTCGTCTTTGTTTTTATTGCAGCAAAAGAATTTATAGAAACAATTATTTTTGAAACAGCTCAATAATCTCTTTTTAAAAGATTTTTTTTTTTAGGTGTGGAATTTAATGCTGAGTTTTTAGATTGAATATCAGAAAATATAGTTGTTAAATGTGAAGATGATGGTGTTTCTGCATTTTCAATGGAAAAATCATTAGCAATATTTGTATTATTTTTGAAGTGGATATCGATAAAATCAATGGTATATTGTGCATTGGTTGCGCCAATGGCTCTTTTGCAAATATGAGTTAGTTCTTGAATGTTATTGCAAGCTATTGTACAGGCTCTGCCATTGGGAACTCGTGACCCTTCTGGTCCGCAGGAGTGTGAATCTGTGAAGTAGTATTGGTTATTGTATTTTATTATTCCAAGTGAGATAGAATGTGCTATTAAAATTCCTGCATTATGGTGGTCAAAAAGGGATTGAAAGGCTTGCTCAAGTGTTAGTCCAACTATTCCGTCATTGGCTTGATCCAATAGCATTCCAAAGTATGGAGAATCTGTTGCATATTTAATTCCAAATGTATGATTAAAAATTGTAAATTCTTCTTTTATTGGGTCAAAGTTTCGAACAAAAAGGTAGCCGGTTTGGGTTATTGGTGGAAAATTGGAGCTGTTATTTGTGAGTGTTTGGATGGTTTCATATATCCTATTGCCTTCAATTAAGATTTCGTTTAATGTTGTTGTCTGCCATTTTTCTGGAGGTAAAATAAAGCTTTTGAGAATAGAAGAAAGAGCCATGGCGCAACATTGTTTGCCAGCTGTTTTTGAAGGAAATATTTCTCTATTACTTTGGTTAAATGCAGCGTGAAGAATTCTGCAGCCATTCTGAAGTTGTGTGAATGTATAGCAGTACTGTGGATTGTCTTCAGGTTGACGTTTAGAAACTTGTTTAAAATCTTTGTTAGGAGTGTCAGAGTCGATTTTTATTGAGAGTAGTTTTGTGAAGGGTAGTTTTTGTAAGGGCTTTATAATCAAGACACTTCTATAAATCATTGTTGTTTGAAATAATAAGGTGGAAAGTTCAATTTTATGGATTTTTAGAGCAAAAATTATGAATACTGCATAAAAATTATGGTGTCCAAATATCATAGTGCGTTTGATTTGAGTGATGTGAAGTACGAATATGATGATCATAAGCTTCGATGATGGTAATATGTTGTTATTGTTATCTTTTTTTTCGACTTCAAAGCCTTTTATTTCGTCTTCACATTTTCTAAATAATGAGTGTACTTCATGATTTTGTTCTTCAAGTCTAAAACGAAAATATATATCAACGTAAATATTGTGAACATTTAAAATCTTTTAAAGAGTGTTGATAAATTCCAAAATGAGAAACTTAAAAAAAAAATCGACAGTAGTAAATAAAACTTTGCTAAAAATCAAAATTCGATCATTGCATATGTTAAGGAGTAAAAGTCATGAGTAGAAGCAACAAAGTATCTGAAATGATATAAAATGTTAGGTATTAACTGTTTCGTGCATTATTTTATGTTGCTAATGTTCTTTATGCAGGGCTGCGGAGTCAGAGGGAAAATGCCTGACTCCGACTCTGGCTTTTTTTTATTGCAAATACTACGTTGGAAATTTAATTTGCAAATCCATTTTTCTAGTAGTTGCTATTTTCAAAGTAAAATTACTCAAAAATACCACATTTTTAAAAAATGAGAAGGATTAAGTTGCTCTTATTTTAAGGTTTAACAAATTAATGGTAATCATATACTGTTTAATTTTTGAAAGCTGTAACTTTATACTAAGTAGCTTTCTTGAAAAGACCTCGGTTGACATCCATAGGGGGGAGAGGGAGGAGCGGTGACACCCCAATTTAACTTAAGAGTTCACGAAGTGAAATATTTCCCCAATAAATCTTAAACTATATTTCCTCCATAAAATTTCAATGAAAAAAGAGCACTCTGTTGCTAGGAGAGGATGGGTAAACATGTGTCTGCAGCAAGTTTTGTATAAAAGGCGGCAGTAAGCAGCTTTGTGCTGATAGCTTTTAAACTATACTTATATTTCTTCTTACCTCAATCTTGAACTTAAATTTTAGTGGCTACTTTTGCTTTAACCTTAATGTAAAGATTTTAAAATTAACTTCTATTGAGCATTGTAATCAAGAAATCATATACTGATTTTATTTCATAGGGTCTGGTGGGGGCAAATTCGCAATGGGATAAAGTGGTCATAAACCAAATAAAAAGCTATATTTTCGAAATAAATGAAACATAAGGGTATTTTTTATTTAAGATTTTAAAAATTAGGAATTAAGTTTTTAACTACGAATTTTAATACCGGTAATACTTTATTTCGTGAAAAAAGTCTTTTTGTTTGCTTATGAAACAATTTAAAATATGAGAACTGCTTTTATTTTCTTTGTAAAAATTTTTTTATTGAACTTTTTAGCAGGTTGGTTGTGCAGGCTTCCCGGATGTCTCAAGAACACAAATGCATAAACAGCTAAGCTGGACTCATTTTATATTATGTTAGCGGCCCGTCACAACCTTGTTCGAGTGCAAAAATATTTGTCTTAAATAAATGTAATGCAGGTACTTTTTAATCTGAAATTCAATGTTAAACAACAGTTTTTGTTTCGCTTTTATAAGGTTTTGAAACAAATTGTCTTTCTTCTCATTTCGTGATCAAGAGAGACCAACATATAATTTCCACTGAACAATACAATATTTCTGTACTTAACGTTGTACTACGTATAGTTGTACGTTTGGACATCTGATTTGATGACGGTGAGGGCATAAGAAAGTTTCTTTGGAAATTGCAATCACTTAAATTGGAAACGGAAATATGCAAGGACCAGGGGAATTCAAGGAATGTGAGCCAACTGACCTGCAGCTGGTGCTGTAAAAACAATACTCTAAATCATATTACAACGTAGGGATTTTAATTGGGGTCTTATCCATTTCATTGATTACATATAAAACTAAATTTTGTGGCGTAACAGCCCTCGGGGAAAAAGTCCTACTTATATGATCTCAGTTTTTGGTACCGAGGGCTCTGTGGTGAGAGGTAAATGCTCCGGTAAGATGGTCAGCCGGACTAAACCACCAGTGCTTAGTTCCTAAACCAACTTGGTGCTCTTTTTATCGACCCGTTGAAGGATGAAAGGCTGTGTCGACTGTACCCGACCTGGGATTAAACCCAGGACTGCGACGTTGAAGCGCTTCCACTAAGCCAAGGCTGTCCAACTGACGGCCAGCGGGCCGCCAGCACATATTGTGCGGCCTGCCAACTTCTTATTCGGCGAATTTCTTCATCGACAAACATCGATGTTGACATTCCTGCCCTTGTAAAGAAGGCGGATCGGCCTCAGTTTTCCCATTAAAATGTAAGCAGACTGTTTTATAATCATTCTGTTTCATTGTTTTATTATTAATAATTCGACTTTTAATTGCCAACTTTTTCAAACTGCAGCCCGCCAGGTGATT
The DNA here is from genome assembly GCF_026930045.1 of Uloborus diversus. Classification (NCBI taxonomy): domain Eukaryota; kingdom Metazoa; phylum Arthropoda; class Arachnida; order Araneae; family Uloboridae; genus Uloborus; species Uloborus diversus. The sequence continues at coordinate 199,355,447 of NC_072732.1, read as the reverse complement.
AGTGACCGGAATTCTATCCCGTAGGTTCTTTGCAGTTGGACAGCCCTGCACTAAGCCATTAGGCTTCATCAATCACACGATATACGATAATAATACGATATTATTTTGTTGCGAGAAAGTCGTAATTTTTTGTTTCAAGTCGTTAATAAGCAACATCAATATTTTAAGCATTCGAGAGTAAACAAACAGAGTAAAAGAGCAGTTTAGGGAACGTTTTAAATATAAGAAAAAATGTATATACACATTTCGAATGCCTTCCTTATTAATGGTGAATACACTTTTAAGCAACTTAGTTAGCCTAGTTTTGTTTAAGGTAGAGGAGATAGAAATTTTACCCATTGTTCTGTTGCTCTCTGTAGACGTAAAAGCCAACCACAGCACCAGATACAAGACCGGCAAAAAGAGTAATTGCTCTTATGAAATTCATCATCTGAAAATAGTGAAACAATACTTTAGCTCAATTGTATAGAACCGTTACGAAATATTCAGCGCTAGTGTCAAGAGTACCAACATTTTCTGCAAAAGAAAAATTTCAACCTCTTAGCCTGAACAAGAGAAACCAATTTATATTTTTACCAAATATTTTTATGCATAAACTTAATCCGAATAGTTAAAATTTTTATTTGTCAAAATGGATATTTGTCAACATAAACTGAGTCATTCATTTTAATTTTTAACCATTTTGGGCAGTTCTTCGTTCTGTTCGCGCAATCTTGAATTCATCGCTGCTAATGTCATCAAGTTTGTCTACGGACATTATACTGGTATATGAAATATGTAATTTTCGCTTAATATTGTGAAAGCAAAGATATCGGCATAAAGATCGAAAGTGAAAATTGCTGTTGGACTTACTTATAGTGCAAAATTGCCCTAAAATTCGCAATTAAATTGGAAATTCAAAGCGCTTAAGTTGGAATGCCACCTTAAACGTAGCTTATCCACTTAAAATGAAAATCTTCAGGAGAGATTTCAGTGTTGAAGAGCACTCGACGTTAAATCCCGGTTATCACAAATTTGCCATTTCAACTGCGCTTGCGCACGGACTTAGCTTTTTGGGCTTTCTGTTTTAAGATTTCGTGTTGCTTGTTTATATTTAGGCTGAGCGAGAGTTCAACCAAATTAATGAATGCGTTAGAATATTTTCGTGATATATTATAAGCGATTTCGTGATATATTATATGAAACTACGGATATGAATAACTGATAATCTTAATAGAAAAGTGTCACTTCAATATTTATTAGTTTGGAAATATTTATTTATCATAAATGTAAAATACGTTGCGTACTTCAAAAATGATTGGAATATTAGTACAGAAATCCGTCTTTTGCGGATATTTTTCGTTAGGCGTAAATAACTTATTATTATACATTTTTATTTAGGTTGAGGGTTCGGCTTTGTATTAGAAGTGATGCTGCAATTCTAGTACGCTCTTCTGAGGTTAAAAATTTGGTCTTGAAAAGGGACAGACAAATCAGACACCTAATCCATTAATAATTAAGACGCAAAATTCAATCTTTACCGAGGCCTAAAAACTAAATTAAGACGCAAAATTCAATCTTTACTGAGGCCTAAAAACTAAATCAGAGAAAATTTTGTGATTTCTAATTTTTATCTGTTGCCATCTCATATTAATTACCAAACTTAAATGTTTGTAATTAATTTTAGCAAGATTTTTGAAATCAGCTAAGTCCGTGCGCAAGCGCAGTTGAAATGGCAAATTTGTGATAACCGGGATTTAACGTCGAGTGTTGAAGAGCTACTGTATTATTGTAACAAAGAAATAATGTTTGTTAAGTTATTTTTTTTCCATTGATGGTGACAATACTTTTATTTTTCATTGTTGGAATTTGGATGTTAATGGTGGAAATAACCTAAAGCGTAAAATCAGTTTTAAAATTAAAACTCAATTAGAGGAAGAAAAAAAAACATGCACACATAAACACACACAGATTTATTAATTTTTTTTCACAATTTTTAACATTTAGCAAAATCCTTTCCTTGCAGATGTAAGCTTTGTAGTTTTTAGTATTTTTTACATATTTATCGTCATTTTTACTACTTGTTAAGTTCTTTTTTAACAGTATAGAAAAATGAAAAAAAGGCGTAATGTGTCGTAAAAATAGCTAAAATCGAAAGAATATCTATATACCGGAAATAATTTAAATTCTGTCATCGCCGCTTAATTGGGTAAAGGATAAACAACTACCTTGCTTATAAGAATAAAATCCTCCGGGTTTAAACATTCCTCCATAAATTTAATGTTAAAAATTCTTTTTAAATTCCCTGGCAATCCAATAAGTCTGTTCTGCTTTTGTAAATAGTTTTGTTGAAAACAATTTTGAATAGATTCAAAATGGTAACAATAATAAATAAATAAACGACATAATTTTTTTAAATATGGACAATGCTGGAAGCAAAAGATGGAATGTTTCATTTATCTCTCGAATTTGAAGACGACTCTTTTCCCAGCAAACAAAACTCAAAACACTTACAGCAAGTCACTAGCGCTGACAGAAATACTTTCTAGAGGGTGTTTTTTGATAAAAAAAGAACCTTTTTTTTTTGTAAAAAATACCTGATGAAGGGGATTTTTGATCAAAACAGCCGTTTCATATGCAAAACTACTGTATTAGAATTTGCATTCATATTAAAACCAATGGCTCTGGGGGACTTTTTCACCCCCCCCCCCTACGCAAGCAATCCCCAATTACTGACTTTTTCAAAAAGTAATGTAGATAATACGGTGCCAAAACACGTAAATGAAAATTAAGTTCGCAGTTACTTACTCTTTAAAAACATATTCGTCCGTGTTTATGATATAATCATGCAATTAATTCTTGTCTAATTTGTTTTTTTATTAAGATTTTTCCAAAATACTTGAACCACTGACATTCATTACTTCTTTTAAATTGCTAGTACGATTTTAGATGAATGTTTATTAGTTTAGAAAGGTTTGGACATTTATTTCCCCACATAATAGACCATGGTGGCCTGATCAGTAAGTCGTCGAATTCGTAACCGAAGAGTCTCGGGTTCAATGTCAGCCAGTCAGAGATTATCAGTGTTTGTTAATGGTGATTAGGGCACGAAAAATATGTCGTAGACACAAAATCCTAAAAGTGAACAATGGCTCTGAGAATACTGGACCAGGGATTGCTTGGCTTCTGGTCTGGATCAAAAATCAGAGCTGTCTTCAGAGTAAACCACCGGTTAAACCCCAAATAGTGGTAAGTACGGGGGACTATGGGGTATAATGTGTCACTTCTGATGACTTTCGAGGCGATCGTCGGTGTGGAACAAATATTTTTTCAGTACGAAGGATATCGACTAGGAATCCTCGTTATCACTCTTTGTTTTTTACTTTGAAGGGTTGTACATTAATTTTTGAACAACTCAAAAAAAAAAAAAAAAATAACAGCGGCTATTTGGATAGTGTGAGGTTACATTAATTCCAAACTGAAATGAACTGACTTTAGTCTCCGGTTCCTGTATTGCACAACGAACGGTCGATATTTTACTTATAGTTCTGGCTTAGCCTTGGCTTGAGGGCTCTAGCTCACTGCTGATCACCTAGGTGGGCGGGAGTTGCGTCGCACCATTGATTGTGGACACTCGGTGGTGCTCAAAATTAACTTTAGTGACCAATTTGCTGGTAATCTCACCCTCAGTTAGAGATCATGTGCTTTCAGCTCAGTTGTAGACTCTTCCAGACTGATGTGATCAAGGTCGAAACTGCAGTCTCTGCATCTCACAACCAGTGAACAGAACGCCTGCATTTCCTTTTTGGTGCCCGGAACAAAAATGTCAAAATATCGTTCATGCGTGTCGTAAAAGGTGACTAAAAATAGACACCCAATCTAAGCTTTGGAGTACCGTGCTGATGGATGGATGTCATCTAAGTCGTATAATATCTGAAACGGTTTCCTCGAGGGACTTGGCCTAAAAAAACCTCATTGTATGTATAGCCTCGCACCCGTACAGAAAGGCTACGGGGGTGTCGATCTTTTGCCAAATTCCAGTTGCTCTGTTTTTTATAGAATCCATCTAGATCAAAGTAATAAACAAATAATAAGGTCAGTAAAAAAAACGGAAAAAGGGAACAGTTAGTTTTTCCTGCTAAAAGTACCCAACCAGCTGCTTGTGAAACAGCTTCAGTTAAGTCTTGTTACAAAGAAGGAAACTAGTAACCGTGCTTCTGGAGGAGGTGAGTATGCAAACCTGAAACCTAACAACTCTGCAGGGGCCGTGGTAGCCCGATCGGTAGAGTGTCGGATTCGGGGCCGGAGGGTCCTGAGTTCGAACCTCGATGGTCGAAGACCCACCGTCGCAGTGATTATATTTTAGCTGGCTGCTGTGAGATAAACCTTCCTTTCAGAAAGGTTATCTGGAGATGGCATTGAAAGCATTTAGCTGGAAATTCTATAAGGTTAACAGACATGATTCCTCTGTGAATGACAGGACCAAAACCCAAAAGGCTGACACAATTCTAGGTTGGCTTGTTTCTCATGCCGATGAAGAAATCATAGAGGGACTAAAGGCTGTTTTAATTGGCCAAGATGAGTTTATGGGAAGAACTGCACTCAAAGTCTGGAGTTCTAGCGACAAACCAAAACGTATTAGGGTGGCATGCAATATGCATTATGCAAGACAAAGGGAGTGCATACCAAAGTTCCGGAATCACTAATTAGCCGCATCAATCGGTGAACGGAGCAGAAGCCAGAGAAGAGGCGGTTCAACCTTAAGGGGGTAGAAACACACAACAGAAGATGAATCCTCGAGGTTGACTGGGAGATGGACTTAGAAGCACACACTGGAATTGATCGTGGAACATTCAAGAATCCATCATTGAATTGAAAGTGGGACATTCATGATCCTAATATCAGATCCAAAGGTAGCCCGGAATGAGCTAGAGCAGCATTCCCCATGCAGAAAAAACCTCTCAGGAAAGTGACTCACAGAAAGATAGTGATGTAGGAGGATATTCTTTCAAAAATCATTGAAAAGAACCATTTAAAAAGCTTTTTAAAACAATTTTTCAGTTTTAAAATGTGTTGTCAGCCCAAAATTTTGCGAATCACGGCAACCCAAAATTTTCTGAAATTTTGGATCACAAACATGTTTTGAATCTTGTCTCCTTCTTAATGCACTAAAGTTTCAGGTGCGATGATATGGTTATGTGCTACAAATGCTGATGAACTGTGTGCAGGAGCGACGAAAAAAAAAAAAAAAACTAATTCCGATTTATCAGCGCCCCAAATGTGACAATTGATCTTTCTCCTTTCCAATGATTTAAATAACGGAATTCTTGATAATGTTTTTCAGTTTTTCAAATATCGTTTAAAATGTTTTATATTAAAAATAAAATATTTTTAAATTTTTTGCATTTTTTCAGGACTAACCTTATTGGAGACTCCATGTCCCTAATAGAGACTTCCCCTTTGTTTGTTAAAACTGCTGAATAATATAAATGAAACTTAAGCTTCACATGAAATTATTATTTTTTTCTGATTTTTTATTGGTCATGTGATGAATGTGCCAAATTTGGGGTCAATTGAATCATAAGTGATAAAGATACTAGGCCATTAATCTTAGGGTGGCCTTATTTGGCGTACATACCTCATTTGTTAAGAAAAATCTAAAACTAAGAAAGAAAAATGTTAGAACCTTCAACGTTTAGATAAAATCCCGGGACATCTCATAGTGTATTGTTATAGCGTGTTTATAAGTGGATTTTGGGCCCATGTAACTTTTGCTTCTCTTGAAACTGGACACTATTGGTACACATTATTTTCTGCCTCTACTTTCACACCCAAGATAGAGAAATTTTCATTAGTTCCACAGAAAACGGTGCCGTGTTCCATTCGGAATGTACTTGATATTAAAGTATTTTAGTTTTGCTTGAATTACAAATGATATTGCTGGTTTTAACTGTGAATATAAACACTGGCTGTTGGGGGAAAAAACGAATATTGTAGGATTTTGAAACTTGTGATTAATATAACTCAATAACTGAGTGTTGCATTACAATGGTTTTAATGTTGCATCGGAAAGCTTTCTATCTTATGAATCTCTTTCTATGATAAATTCAGTTCGGTCAAAATCTGACATTGGCTGTTGTTGTACCATGGTGCATTGTTGCATCTCACCTCTAGAAGTGGTAAGTGATATACTGGTGGCACCTTCGTAATTGTTAAAGTCTCGCACATTTTGCTTCGTTGGTAGTTTACCGGAAGAGTCAGGGCAAGTGTGCTGACTCAGCAAGAATTGCTTTTAAATTATGTTTAAAACACTTAATAAAAGTATTCGACCGAAGTTTTTCGACCTTTTTAGCATACAGTCTGCGATTAATTTATCGAAGGTACCGTACCAGTGCATCATGGGTACAGATGTGCATAATTTTTCAGCAGCAAAATAAAACTGCCGTGCAAGCTATAACACATGTGCTTTCTCTATGACGAATTTGCATTAATAGTTTGAATTTCTGGACTCGAAAACATAAACATGCGAATTAGAATTTGATGGTACATAACAGTAAATTATAATACAAAGTATCATTTGAATTTTTTTTATTGAAACAAAATTATAGAGTTAATGAGCATGTATATTACATGATCTTTTAGTATACATCATTTGCTTTGCAATATTTATTTCACACACCCTTATGTGAGAGCACACATAGGCTGTCATATGTCCTGTTATTAAAAAGTACTTTCACACAGAGGACCATGAGTTGTTCATTTTGATTTGATGTAATCAAGAAAAGATAAGCCCTCACTGTGTTGGTGTGAAAGTATTTCTATTGTAATAAATCAACGGTCTATTACAATAGGAGTACTTTATTCTTTTCGCAGTCTATCTGAAGTCAGAAAAAAACACTGCATAAAAGACAGACATATTAGCAGATTTACAATTTTGCAAATATTACAACTCCAAGGAGCTTCAATGAAATAAGAAACCCAAAAATGCATTGGAAACAAAGATTTATTCATCTCTAAACTGTAATTACTGTTATTACATTGTTCATTATATTTTCATCTATCAATCTTTGCTGCAAAACAGCACCTTAGAAAACAAAAGCTTAAGTCCAAACAACAGTTGTTTAAAACAAATAAGTTTCCTAATTTTAGTCCTCATATATATAATAGCCAATGATCGAGTAACATTCCTGACGTCATTAACAATGAAACTCGCGAAACGGCATGATAATTTGAGAATATGTTTTGGTAATGTTTAACATGCAGGGAAAGGCTTTATTGTGACAAGGCTGAAATGGATCCAGTAACTTAACTGTTTTACTGGTAAGACTGTCATTTCAGGGGAATGAAGAAATGAAAAAGTGCTATCTACTGGAATTAAGGGTTAATCCACTGGAGTTAGGGTTACAATTTCAACTATCAAAATATCACCAAACAGGCAAATGGCTTCGTTCAAGTGTAGAAGCAATTTTCATCCTTCATATCTTGTCTTGACTGGTGATTTTCTAGTTGTACATAATAAGAAAAGATATTTTTGGTGCTCTTTGACAGAACACATTAAAATGGCAGCCTTTAGTTATTGTTAAAACTACCGTTTTACGGATCTAAACTAGCTCAAAGTTACTTTAAAGATTGCTATATGATGTCTTCATAAATGAAGATGAGTTGAGATGATTTTTGTTAAAAACTATCAATGGTAAATTTTACTTATTCTATTTCTTAAAAGCAATTGTAAAAAAATAGAAAGAAAAAGGAGTCATAAATTTGGCGATAAGCAGCCAAATGTTTCAATCAGCTGTTGTGTATAAAAATATCACACTGAAGAAATAATTTTATTTATTATAGTGTGCAACTTCGTAAGCTCCTTGATCTTCATTAATAAGAATACTAGTTGAAGGATGATGCATTGCCATTCTAGAGTAGTTACATATATACTGATTCTTCTAGTTTATGATTTTCAGCTTCATGCTTTGGTGTCATCTTTGGGTGTAGTTGTATTCATTGTATGTTGTACGTTCAGGCACATGGTTTTCAATAGGCCGTTTTATCCAAACGGATTTGAAATATCGACAGACGGCGTATCCCAAAAACGGCGAGTCCCTTTGCAAAAATCGAAGATGCAGATTCCAATCCATGCGATGGAATAAATGCCACCTATAAATGGGTACAGCATTAGCCAATACATGAATTTTAAAGTACAGATAATGAAAACAATTTTTAGAGTATTCATCACTTAAATGAATCTACACATTTATTTTTCAAACGGTAAAACTGGCAAATCCCTTTATAGCAAATTTGTTACAACGTTTTGGCGAAGGTTTTGGTAATCCCCAATTTAAATTACATAGGAACAATGTGAACACTCATAATATCGATGTAACGAAATTTTAGTCCAGAGAGACGATTGGATTTCAGTTAAAACGGGATCCTACTACATAAGAGTTTTCTGTTTTTGCTAACAGCCTTCTGTTCATCAACAATTTTCAACTTCCTTTAAGTCTGACCACCGATGAAGTAAGTGAAAAGGCAAACAACCGGTTTAGAGGCGGAAATGGGCGTATTAGTTTTCAGGGATGCCAGCTTTTTCAGATTTGGATTAGTCTCTAAATTAAGTAGAACCACATTGCAATTCGCGTAATCACGGGCATAATTTTTTTCTTTTTCCCCTTTTGCTTAGGCAACCCTATGTCATCGGTTTTGTAATATTTTTCCTACATTTTTTCAGATTTCATGTGAAAACTCAATGTGGGTAAACTACTCAATTTTGGGCATCTTTTACCTCCTGGCAACCCTGGTTAAGCACTGGAAAAAGGTAGGCAACCTTATACTTTAACATTTTCTTTACAGTTTTTACTTTTCATTTATGACAACAATTTTTGGAAACTCGATGAGGGTAAATTACTTATTTTTGGGAATCTTTTATTCTCTAGAAACCCTTGTTAATTCACGTGAAGGAGGCATACATTCTTACTTTCACGTTTTATTTACAGCTTTCACTCTTCATATATGGTAACAATTTTAGGAAACTCGATGAGGGTAAATTACTTATTTTTGGGAATCTTTTATCCTCTAGAAACCCTTGTTAATTCACGTGAAGGAGGCATACATTCTTACTTTCACGTTTTATTTACAGCTTTCACTCTTCATATATGGTAACAATTTTAGGAAACTCGGTGAGGGTAGCCTTGTGGGATCTTAGACTATTAGAGTCCACAGTCTGCCATGGCTGTAGAGTAAGAATCGGAATCATAATCGTAATGAGTTCTTGGAAAAGGAGTCGGAGTTGGAATCGAAATTATCAGGAAACCATAACCACACGAATAGCGTAGTGATGAAAAGAATTCAAACAGGTAGCAATCGAAAGAGACACATTTTTAACGTAAAATTTATTTACCTTCGTGTCTCTGTTATCAAGAAAAAAGTTTTAAAGTCTGCCAATGTTTAACAAATGTGCCAAATTAAAAAAAAAAAAAAATCCGTCTGCGTGAGACAAGACACCCAAATGCGTAAATGTGTGAAGAATGTCTTCCAACACTCAATAAAACTCGCGAAATCCGGCGGTTTTTCTAAAAATTTCGGTGACTTTAAGACCTCGATAACGGTTACATGAGGGCAAGTGATTTATATAGTCGAACCCCGATTTAGCGAATTCATCTGGTCCGAAACGTTCATACGTTAAATAGGGGTTATTCGTAATATCGGGGTGCAAAAAATATTTTAAAACTTTACTTACCTTATCTAAAACCCCTATAAGCAACTGCGCAAAAATATACCCCCCCCCCCCCATAGTTAGAAAGCTCATTTAATTTTTATTCAGCATTTCACGACTTATAACACACTAGATAATTTGAAATTTTAAACTACTGAATAATAGATGTTTGACAATTTCCTTGATACTTGACTCGAAACAGTTGTCTTTCGACTTTATAGAGAGAAGACAATACTGTGTCATTTACAGCCGGCTGCATGAGATATGTTTTTAGTTTCCAGGCCATGTAAAGCATTTGAAAAAGCAACAGTTTCAATGGGTGTTTCGTTATCGCTTTCTGCATCAGAATCAATATTCGTTAGTTGCCAACTCGCCCGTCAAAAATTGCTGCTTCCAAGAAAAGCCTTTTTCTGCTCCGGACAATATGGATGCATCATTTGGAAAACAATCCATTATTTCCTAACTCAAATTTACAGAAAAAAATCAGTTGTTTAAATAATTTGTTAATTCGGGGTTTCTTATTCGGTAAATAGGGGGTTTTGCCTTCATTTTACTCGGGGAAAAAGAAAAATTTGTTAAATCGCGAAATTCGTTAAATAGAGGCTCGTTAAATCGGGGTCCGACTGTAAATCCAAAAACATGTTTAATTATGTTCTTTTGATTGCTACTTATTTATATTGTTTTAATGACAACACTATCGTATGGTTTCTTGGTTAGTAATGGTTAATTTTAAAGTTATGATTGTTAAGTAATGCGAAACAAGGATGAAATGGCAAAAAGATGCATTAACAAGTGAAAAACCAAATGGGTGATCTAATAAATCAGTAAATACATATGAAAAGGAGCAAATATATCTTACCTAGTTCAACTAAAACAAGGAACGATATAAAAAGCACTATTTTGCTGTAATTTTGTTGCGTGAAGTATTTGCTTAACATGAATGTGGAAATTATTCACCTGATAAAAAATAGGAGGAAGCGAGTGATACTCCCTTCAAAACTACAAATGCTCTCTTTTTCTTTTGTACATTTTATGCAAGACTGTATCAAAATCATTCGAGGACTTGCGCAAGAGGGTTTTAGGGATTATATCAGTGGTTCCCAACCTTTTCACTACTGAAGACCACTTGATACCCTTCCGAATCCTAGGCGGACCAGGTATAACAAAAATAATAGTTTAACAACATTTATATTAGGCAAGGGCGCCTTAATAGGAGGTTATGGGAGGTCCCTATGACTTCTAAAAAGTTTCCTTATCCGGCACATTTTGTCTGATCACACTGCAAATTTGGAGACATAACTGCAGTATTATAATTTTGCCCGAATGACCCTTTTCATTAGATGTACTTATGTGTGCATACCCGTATTTTATTATTCGGAAACATTTGGAGCTCTATTCGGCAAATTGAGCGTTTCCATCCTCTCAAAAACATTAGTTTCGGCTCCTTCTGATCTTAGTTGAAATAAGATGAATCAAAAAATTTTCTGTAATAAATTTTATTACAATTATGAAAATGATGTAGATTATTTCTCATCAGCTGTTCGCGGAATACATGAAACTTGCTCGAGGACCACTGGTTGAGATTCAGTGGGTTAGACGACTGGCTTTGAATAAAATAATAAATAAAATGGAAGGAAATTTTCATATTTACTTTGGATCAGCTTTAGATTATGAATCTTCGGGCGCCTCCCCGGGAAATGTGCTTTTTACATTAAAGATAAGGCAAATAAAATGAAAATTGGTTTCAAACCACCCGTCCTTTTGTGGACTCCCCATAAACCCCAATTTAAGTACCTCCAAAACAGTTTTGTAATTTTCATTTTTCGTTTACTTTAACTTTAGCAATGGTTAAAGTAAATGAAAAATGATCAAATAAGCTCTGTGTTAAAATATACTGTGATTAAAAAACCAAAGTATATTTAGAACAAATTATCAGGAACAATCTATCTCTTTATAGTATACAAATAAGTTTCCAAAAAGCGTCTGTGTGTTTGAACGCACAACACTCGAGAACTATTCGACCGATTTCGCTCAAATTTTTACAGTTTGCTTCTTTAATTCCGGAAAAGGTTTGCAAACCGATTCGAAAAAAAAAAAAAAAATCAGTTAATAGTTCTTTTTATATTCCAATTTAGGCCCAATTTTCACATAAATTTCCGAATATGGGGGAGAAAAATTACTTGCATATATTAATACAAGTATCATCTATCATTGAAAAGGGCAGATGTTTCTGCGTTCTATGCAATTTGTTCCAATTCTCTAACTTAGCTACGGCGGGAGTTATTCGCGTTTTTAACTCGAATTTTTCAAGGCTTCACTAGATTTCAGGCACTACTTCCTTCAATAAAAAAGAGACCGCAAATTATTCCACGGTTTTCTTTTTACGCCATTGGAAAGAACAACTTTTTTTACTCCAGATCTAACTCGACCTATGGTGTAAGATTCAATCTTCTATTTCAACTAGAAAATCGCCCGTTCATTGCTGATGACGTCAGGAGCGTTGCTCGATCATTGGCTATTATATATATATATATGATGATTAGCAAAAAAATTACAAACGAACTAAGTGAAGTTGAAAAATATCTTCTGCATTCAAGTTATAACCGTGTTATTTTGTGTTGTCATGGTTACGGCCTTTTAAATCCTACGTTACTTTCTTTCTTTTTTATTTTCATTTCTTAAAAGTATTTTATTTTGTAGCGACCCACAACCTTGCTTTGTTTATCACAACAGGGAAAATGCCTTAAATTTAGGGAGGGGGGTGCTAATAGGGAAAAAATCTTTCTTTTTAATTTTATCTGATTAGGTGGTAGATATTTATTTGCGTGCATATTAAACTGCTGCCATTCTCGATAAGAACTAAACCTAAAGTCTGCGCCACATACGAGGGAATTGCATACAAAAACAGAGTTTTTTGTGGTGCTGCCCTCTATTGAAACAAGCATGAAACAATTTCTGTTGAGGTTTTAGTGCTGCTATCTATCCTCGGAATGTGAAACTAGATATTTTTGTTAGAAGAGAGACAGATGCAAGATGCTGTATGCTGAACCATGTATCTCCGGTGGCGTACCCAAAAGTTAAATGTAGAGAGTTGCATATTGTTATTTCTCAGTTCCGAATTTCCACTTGAAAAAACTTAAGCAAGCTTTATATTAGTCATATATGTATAATATTTTAAAATTTTTTCAAGGATTAGTATAATTTTAATCAAACTAAAAAATAACAAATACATATTAGAAAAGTGAGAAAGATGCCATGAGAATTAAAATTTCTACTTACCAGAATCAGTAAAAATCGAACTTTGAAATTTTTTTTTATCAAAATCATTAAATTAAATAAAGGTTACAAGACTTCGGATTATATACAAACATATAATTATGTGCAAGTACAATCCTTGCTATTATAAATGCGAAAGTGGGTTTGTTTGTTTGTAATGTTTTCATCCCTTACTACCCAATCGATCACCATGATATTTTGAAAAAACTTTGTTAGGGGTGCAGAATAGAACGTAGGATACTTTTTATCTAGAAAAAGAAGTAATTTTTTAAAACGAGGCTTGTATTGTTTTTTTAGCTTATATTGCGACTTGTTTCCACTAAGACAGGAAATAATACTTTTGTGGCCAAACTGATGTATTTCAACGAAAACAAATGCTTGAATATTTTTGTTTATGTCTCTAAAACAATTAATTCATTAACCTGAGTGCAATAAATGTATAATATAAGCTAAAAGTGACCGTTTTAGACAGAATGACCGAAATGATATTTAATACTGCCGGTCCTTTTAAAAATTTTATTCTTGTTTTATTTATCATTTTTTAAAAAATTATTATTGTTATTATTATTATTATTATTATTATTATTTATTTATTTATTTATTTTTGTGAGACGTCGTATTTATTCGCATCTTTTTGATTCTTTTTATTTTATTAAATTATTTATTTGCAGAGGATTAATTGTTTTGATGCTATCGATTTCTTGCTTTTTTTACGAAAACTTCAGTAATGGACGTTTTTTTAAAGATATCAAACAATTAAAAAGATCGCTTTTTCATAATATGTACTTATGAATAATTTAACTTATTTATTTATTGATTTTTGAAAACTATGAACTTTTTTAAGTTTTACAGATTCTTTTTTTTTTTTTCGCAAACGTTCATTCCGGCTGATTTCTTCCAAATTACTGACGATCAGTTTTATATTATTTCTCAATGATTTTTTTTATTCTTTACCTTTTTAATTTTAAAATTTTGTACACAGTCCTTGTTCTGTAAAGATCCTTATTTATTAATGAATTCACACCGAATTCAAGGGCAATAAAATAGGTTGAAGAAAAAGTTATATTAGTCATTCCATCATTCCATCATTCCATAGGTTTCCTGATCTTCGAGCATGTGAACACGTGTTGAACGATGTGGCTTCATTCTTGGATAGTTGTATATAGACTCTTCTAGTGCATGGCTCTCGGGTTCGCGCTCCTGCTTCGTTTTTTGGGTAGTTGTATTCGTTGTACGTTGTGAGCACAGAACCACGTTTTTCAGGCAAACGCCTTCTTTTATATGACTTGAAATAGTGACACACAACGTACCCCAGAAGAGAACCAATGCAGAAAACGCTGACGCAGATCAAAGCCAATGCCAGGTAAGAAACTCCATCTGAAAAAATGTGCAAGTTCAGTAAAGCTATTCAGTTTCAAAACTGCAGAATGAAAACCTTGTTTAAGAAATGTAAATGGATCTCACCACTTATTTATTTTCAAAGTCGTGTATAAGATATAGGTTTTGATACTCAACAGTCATCTATTCCACCGAAATTTTTGCGGACTAGTGTATAAGCACCTCCTTTTGTTTTTCTCACTAACAACTGACATGATCGCGAAAAAAAAGCAATATTGAACGTAAAACGAAATTCAGAATTATGGGTTACGGACCGCTCGCGTTTAAACGCTAAGATCAAAACGTTGTCAATTAATTTTAATGGTCCAAAAAATCAGGAAAAGGTTTGTCACACAGCGTGGTGGACCGAAATGGTATTCCCTTCGTCATATTGGATCATTTTACTGTAGATTATTCTCTGAACAAAAAGGATGTCATTTATTTATTTATTTATTTATTTTTTACGCGGATAGACGATAATTTCGAAAAGACAATAAAAACAACATGTGTTTCAACTTTAAACGTTTAGCAAGTTGATGCATTAATTTCAAAAGCACTTTAAACTTTTTATAATACGAGATTCTGAATAGCAAAATATTCTATTTTTGCAAACAACAGCGTTGTTCTCTCTTTATCTTACAAAATCAATTTTCGTGACTACTAAATTCTAATGTGTTTATAAAAACATTATCAGTTATCATAATTGGTCATTTTATAATTTTAAAACATATTTTCGTCTAACCAAGAAACCATATGAGTAAAGTAGCGAAAAAAAACTTTAATAGGTAGCAAGCGGAAATTATAGTAAAACATGTTTTCAGACGCATAAATTAGTTGCCCCCTCCCCATTATCGAAATATGAGGTCTTAAAATATAAAGACAATTTTGAAAAGTGAAAAACTTAGTAAGTTTATGTGAAAAATTGAAGAAATCTTTCACGCTTGTGTAGGCGGATGTCCTGCCACATGTAAACGGTGAATTTACGTGATACCTTCTACTCTCGCCAAGACTTTTATATATAATTTTGGCGACTTTTCTTAAAATTTTGCTAAACCTTAAACTCTCACATCTCGATATCGGTGAAACAAACGTCAATATATTTTTCACAGAATTTTTTTTTTTTTCAATGTTTTTTCGAATGCTCCCTATTTTATTTATTTATTTCATTATCTTGGTACCCCCGTTTTACCCTGAGTTGACCTACATACATTTCAAAACTTACTTGAACATTTTTCCAAGGCACTACTTAATCCTCTCTTGAACCCATCTGAAATAGAAAAAAAAAAAAAATATATATATATATATATATATATATATATAATCTTATATAAATAAAAACTGAGCGTAAGTACCTATGTATCTATGTGTGTATGTATGTATCGATGAACGTACAGTGAAACCTGTGTAAGTTGACCACTTGCGATGCACTACTTCAGTGGTCAGCTTAAACAGGTGGTCAACGCATAGAAGTTTATTTAATTGATAAAGACTAGCTCTTTGCCTGAAAAAAGTGGTCAACTTTGGCAGGTGGTCAACTTTACAGGTTTTACTGTATCCATGTTCGAGTTACTTCTCCCGAACGCCAGTGAACTGACCATCGAACCATGTATCGATAGATTCGTAATTTTCCCGTCTTTATGTTTGGCTATTTAACATAATCCTCCGATAATAATTAACGGAGATATCAATTAAAAAATATATTAATTATGACACTTTGATTTCGACATAAAATCTTTATTTTTCGAAAGCTTTCCTCCATTCAAATTATTATTCAGTGCTTCAACTCAACTTTCCGTAACAATGCTCGCATTAAAATTTGTAGCGTGAACAAAATCATTGAAAAGAAAGATCTTTTGCCCTTTGTTTCCTCGAATATGGACAAATAAAATTCTGGCTTTTGTTTTGAGGCTTTTCCTGTCATCGGGAAATTTAAAATGATTCTTTTCTAGTTATTTTTTCGCAATATGCTGCAAACTGTTACTGATTTTTTAAATTTATGTATTTATTTATTTATTTTTGTTCAAGCCTGATTGTGGAACACGCGACGCTTGACATAACTTTTATTTTCGTGGTAGACCGTGCAAAGCCGGGTGACAAAGCCAGTAATAATTGAAGGTTTTGAACTTTTGAAATTATCTGCAATCAAAAATCGAATAAGTGGAATCCCATCTTTAAAATATTTTGCCAAAGAATGCAGTAGTGTTATATGGATGCACAAAATGCAAATGTATTGGTTTTTGAATAAATAGTCGGCACAGTTCAAAGATTCCTCGCTTTGAATTTTCTTTTTCCTTAACATTTAAAAAAAGGACAAACATGTAAAGGTATTCACCTTAACATACTCATATACGCATTTCCTGAAAGCTTTGTATCCAAGGAAACTTGAGTTGCATAACTTTTACACGAAAAATCAAGAGCCAGAAAAAGGATATTACTTTCTCTGAGGAGTTAAAATATACAAATACTGTCCAACCACGGATTGCATGGAATTTTCAAACGCCCAGATAAGACGAATGTATGTGAATAAGGGGAAAAGTAGAATTTTTATGCGTATATTCCGCTCATTTGAGTGAAACTCTGCTTCGAAAAAGCTGACATCGGTAAAAAAAAATAATAGATTCGTCCATTTCCCGCTGTAAAACGGATGTTCGTCTTTCTATACAATCCGTGGTCAGACAGTAAAGGGTTTGTGATTATAAAACTGATGTTATCGTTTCTATTATTTTTGGACTTGCCGTACATCTGGTATTAGCTCTAACAGCCCTAGGTTTTTAGTGATGTCATGCATGATGTCCGGGATGGCAAAATTGTCTGGGTAATGAATATTTCGTTATTTTTTTTTTTTTTAATGTAAGAACAATACATTGAACTAATATTATCTGGTCTTATTTAGAAAAGAATAAGCAAGTTATTGATGAAACGAAACTAGTCAATAAATATGAGATATTCAAGGAAATTTTTTTTGAACTAGACTAGAGAATTCAAACCAAAAAGTATGTTACGTTCTAGATCTGATAATGTAACGTATTACAAGAAACTATTAAAGTAAAAAAGAGAACAATTTTTGAGGTCTTTTCCTTCCCACTTCCCCACAGTACCTCGTCTATTTAATGTCTCTAAAATAATTCAGATTGCTATGTGTTTTTCATCATAATAATAACTCCAGTTGGGAGACCTTTTTCAACTATATTTGGTCTTTCCTTCCGCATTTTGCATTAACTTTCCGCATTATAGCCCTATCTTCCGCCTTTCCACATACAGTCAACTCTCGACAACTCGAAGTCCCAAGGAACCGGCTAAAACGTTCGAGTTATTGGTAGTTCGAGTTATGGGAAGTTTCCACAACAGTTTCAAAAGTTTGGAGCCATTGAAAGCTTCGAGATAAAGGAATATTCGAGTTATAAGCTTCGAGTATCAAGATCCGACTGTATGAGACAAAATCTTCTTCATTTTCCCCTCCCGTTTCGGAACGAATGTATTGCATGAATCCAGAGGCAACGAAAGTCGGTTTATATTTGTTTTGAAGCTACGACTTCACGGCGGGAGTAAAATATCCTGTGACGTAGTGAGCTCTGCACCAATCAAATCAAACTTTGTTTAAAAAATAATAATTCAAGAAGTTATTATTGACTTATTTAAAAAAGATTTATTTTGATTCCTATGAGAAATACTTTGATTACGTAGGAGACAAAAGGTTGCCTTATAAATTAACTGTCTTATTGGTTTTTAAATTTCTTTTTTGTAAAAGATATTGCAGTAGTAAGTACAAGCAGAGACCTGTTAACTACTTTTTATTAGTTAAACAGCTGTTTTAAATAGTGCTACGTAAAATCTTCTGCATATTTTTTCTCAGTTTTCAGCAATCTTGGAAAGAGTATACTTACATAGGCTGGGGTATACGCATTGCGATAAAATGTGTGAAAGTAGTATACTGGGTGTTCCGTTTTAACCTGAAAGATCTTTAATTTCGCAACCGTTAGTCCGAGATGTATACTTCCAATTGCAAATATGTTTAAAATCAGATGCAGAATTAAGATATTGAAAGTTTGAAGCAAATATAAAAATGAGTCAATAAATACAAAATGTAATTTTTTGTACGGGCCCTAGATACCCTTGACACAAAATCTTGACATTTGCGCGACCAAAACTCAAGGAGATATTCCATTTCAAATTGAAACTTATCGCCCTTTCAGAAGAATGACAGGTCGTCTAAGTAAGAAAAACAGAGTATTTATATTTTTCATTGCTATCCAAAAATAAATGCAAATGTTATGCCGTGATACGCAAAAACGCACTATAGAACCTCGAACGATTTGAAAAACCACTCTATGCACAGAGGTGGTCTAAATCACAAAACGCTGCGTTTCATATCTCGGTAAATATTGGTCGTACTGATTTCAAACTTTTTGTGTTGGAATTATTTTTCAATGGAGATTATTTCCCTAAACATAAGTTAGGGGACCTGGGGCCCGTATAAAAAGTTAAATTTTGAATTTTACTTCAAACTTCCAATATCTTAACTCTGCATCTGATTTTGAACATTTCTGCAACTGGAAGTATACATCTAGGACAAACGTAACGGTTGCAAAAATAAAGGTCTTGTAGGTTAAAACGGAACACCCTGTATCTTTCATTGTTACAAAATGTTTTAAGCCTTCACCTTTTCTGATGGAGCAGACGTAGCTTGCCGTCTGAGTTTGACAGCTGTAACTGCTGAACTTCAAGGATGACGCAATTATTCCAGCACAGTTTTGGCTTACGCCACCAGGGTCACCATCATTCGAATTCTTTGAATTGAATGGCATCTTATCTAGCCAAATGAATTCGTCGTTTGCTATTAAATCAGACATAAAAACAGACGCAATTTGGAATTTTTAAAAATCTAATTATGAAATAATTGAAAAATTATTGAAAGACTTTTCCTTGATCTCATCCTAATGTTTATAGTTGGAATGTTCAATTTAAAAAAAAAATCTGCTTTTACACGTATTCGCATATACCGGGTGTCCCAATGATGAGAGATGCATTTGCAAAGTCAATAATGAATCGGAATGCGTTAGACTGTCTTACGCTTGGGAAACCGGGGAATATTATTGAATCTTATTTGTACATTTATTTTCCATTTCCGGCAACAGGTGATGGTGCCGGTATTCGAGTGCTGTGGGAAAATCGAGTCCGTGACATATTTAGGGGAAGCTGCTGTACCAACGACAAAATTTATTTTTCAATTTTGGCTGGACTCTGTGAATGGATAATCGATCGGTCAAATTTTCTGCCAGAATCTACAACTTATCATCTAATTTGGCAATTTTTGTCAGGTAAATATCTCAAAGCTTTCAACAGCAAAAATATTTTCTTTAAAATTATCTTTTTTTTTTTTTTTGCTACAACACCCCGTTCACCCCACGGACATAGGCCTTTGTATCCATGGACATATAAAAACATAATAAATAAAAAGGTCGGAGGAATTCAATTATATTCGATACATTTTCATAAGCCATTTTATATTGAAATACTTCAAACTTTTTTTCCGTCTCTTTAATTAACCTTAATTTTTAACACCAGTGAACTCTATTACTCAAGAGGGCCTAATATGTTTTTAAACAAAAATATAACTAGATGCATGACTAGTATGACTCTCTATGACCTATATAATGACTTCATTTTATATGAAAATAGAAACCTTTAACAAAATTGACAAATTACAAAAAAATATATATATATATATATATATATGTAATTTGAATTCTGAAACTTTGAATTCAAATTATGTTTTTCGCAATCACGAGTTGCGACAAGACCCTACTCATTAGAGTTATTGTTTCTAGAAATGGCTCCCCCCCCCCAAGCATGTCCTTCCTCCTGGGTGGTTATGTGTGTGTAGTTGTGTGTGTGCAGGCTTAAGTGTGTGCACGTAGGCCTGTGTATGTGCGTAAAGGCGCTCACGCGTTGGCGAGTGTGTATGAGCAATTGAGCATGCGTGTGAAGGACATGGACGCCACCACCCAGCAGAAGTGGATTCCGGGGGACAGTGCTCAGGAACAGAGCAGCCGTGCCGCCGCCGCGCCTGTGGGCGGTGGTGCTGCTGGTCCAAGCTGAAAAATAATCCCAACGTCAAGGACTGTCAAATGAGAACAATAAGCAATCGTGATTGCTCAAAAAAACTCAGTTTAGATTAAACCAACAAAAACCCAGAAAAGTCGACTTCAGATGAAAACAGCTGGGATTGACGGTCTGTAGAGCCCACAACAGGTGGGGGTTACTTCAACACTATATCTTCAAGCCTTACTTCCAATTAATCATCATTGTTGAAAGTAAATTTGGACGTTGATGACAAGGCTCCAAATGGCTATTTTTATCAATTCATATCTTTGGTCTCTGAAGGTTTAGAGATGTGAGACAAGGTGGAATGGCTTTCCCTGCATGCCCTGTATTTAAAAACAATACTTTTGATTCAAATAAAGCATTTAGCTAAGATTTTATTTTTACTATCTTCGATATCTAAAATGTATGAAAGAAAGAAATCGGTTTTCAAATTTTAACGGTTTTGCACGGTTTAGGGGACGGTGATCATTGGCGCCCATATGCAAAGTTTTAAGGGGGGCTCAGATATTTTCCCCCATGGTTTAGCAGGATATTTTCCTCATAGAAACCGATTTCAGTACAGATTAGAGTTATTAAAATTTGACATTTTTAGTAACTCATTCATTAATATCTGGAGAAGAAATATTTTTACATTTCTGCAAAGAAAAAAGCACTAAAAGCAAGAAAGTTCTAATTTGTAAAATGGGGGAGGGGGCTTGAACCTCCACTTGCTCCTCCCTCCACCAATATGGCCGCCTATGGCGCTGATACCTTTTTTAACATTTTAGGAAAATGTTTGTGTTAGTATGGTTGAACAGTTTTCTGCGTACAAAACGTAATGCAGTAGTTTAAAGATAGTAAATGCAATAAAAAAGAATAGATTCAGTCAATAAATGGGTCACGGCAAGATGTGGTGCTGATCAGTTTTATCGCCAACCACTTCGAGGGGGTGCAATCAAACTTTTTTCTCTTTAATGGCCAGAAAATCACAAGAAATAAATAAAAGATTCAAATAAAATTATTGTGTGCAAGTTAATCTCAATAGGAGCAGGTGCTGATTTGTTTTTTGCGCCAATCGTTTCAAGACGGTAACTCAATCAAATGTTATCCTCACGTAGCGTGTCTGCTATCTCTCGGAATAGTAATACAAGAGTTAAAACAAAAAGTATTCAAAAAGTTAGATCTCATAGAGAACAAGTGCTGATGCTGTTATGGCGTGAATCGCTATAAGTGGTGCTCTGAACGCGCATCTGATTAAATGTGACTGTTATTCAGCATCCCAAAATTCTACGACTTTGTTTCATTTGGACTGTCACTCTGAGACCAAATTACGCCATCTTGATTGCAGAAATAAATAGATATGAAATTCCGCCAAGATTTCAAAGAAACTTCCGTTCTAAGGATCGAAAACAGTTCTTTTAGTTTGATTGAAATGGGATGGAGAATTTTAATGAAGGCCAAAATCAGTATTTTCAGAATCAACACAAACTTCTAAAGATCAGGATCCCTATTCAAGAAGGAAAAGGGAAAATGATTATTTATTTCGCTTCTAAACTTTCTAGTAGATGGCAGCACCAGAAACTCACTTATTTCCGAAGTGGGTGCTGATGGCTTTGAGCCCTACTTCTCAATTTTAAATTCCCCAGATCACACACTTACTAGTTAGTGTAATTGCATTTTTTAGTACAACATGAAAGAAAAACTCTTAAAGTGTTGTTTATGATCCAAAATTAGGCAATAAAAGTTATTAAATCCTTTGAAATTAACGTATGCATAAAATTGGTTCATAGTTTTATTTCATGAAAGGTACTTTTAAATTACGTCGGAAATGAGATGCAAAAGAAATTATTTTAATAACGTTGTGCTACTGATAAACGGAAGAAATAAAAATGTTTACCACTAACTCTTTTCTGTGGATCTTTTAACAGGGAAAAGTTTTTTTTCTACAAGCGTAGCATAAACTGCAGAGAATGTAGTATAAGATGGATATAACGACAAACATACTCTAAAGCGTTGACAAAAGCACCAATACTCACTCAGAGCGTATATATGTCAAAAGACATAATTGAAATGATAAGGGAGAGCTGAAGTTTTTTTTTTTTTTTTTTGGTAAGTATTGCACAAAAATTAGTATTTTGGATGATTTTTGAGTAAGTCTAGTTTTACATCAGTACTTTGCTTTCGCTTCAGCATACTTATATACAGTTCTAGTTCGAATCAGGCCCGTATCTGCATACCCGGAGAGTCCCCCCCCCCCCTCACATGATTTTTTTTTTTTTTACTCTTGTTTCTCTTCTGCTTATTTCAAGTTTTGCCTTTCTGTTCTTATAAACATTGTTGTGTGTCAATTGTAAAACATTATAAGTCAAATAATGTTCAGTTCCACGTACATTTCCAAGCGGGCGCTTGGTCACTCATGAATTGCTTTTCCCCCTCTCCCCCAGTCACCACATCCTGTTAAACCTATACCAGGGTAGGTACAGTGGTGGTTGGTGGGATTTAAATAAATAAATAAGTAAACAAATAATTAAATAAAATAAAAATATACCGATAGTTTTGAACACATTAAACTTTCCAGATAATTATGTTATTTTAATTCATACTTATCATAAGAATCGGTTATAACATCACTCCGCGTATAAGGTCAGTTTCGAGAACCCCCCCACCCCGCCACCCCCTGGAATGACCTTATATCGAGGTCCATACATGACAAAGAGAACGATAACCTGCGACACGGCTGGGAATCGATTAGATGACCTCCTATATTGCGCTCAGGCATCTGTCAAAGCAAGCGCTTTCCACCACTCGGACGGGGATACCCCTCATGTGATATCTTTAGTTCTGGGTAGAGTGCCTTGAGAACAGAGTGGCGACAACAGCGTTGTTTTTTCCCACTAGACAAGCGCGGCCGCAACTTTCGTCCAGATGCGACGAGAGAAAATTTTGACCGTTTGGCGATTTGCCACCAAGTGTGAATCGTTATCGCGGTTTTGGCAGCAGACATGGCTTCAGTTTCTGAAGCATTTCGCAGAGGCTACTGAGTTTCTCTCCATTCTTTCTTTTCACTTATCCGCCAAAAACAAATACATACATAAGATTTCTAAGAAAAACGTATTGAAAATGATAAGCAACATCACCATTTTCTTTACATATTATGTGTGCGTGAATGAAAACAAAATAAATGACAAATTTTAACTTTCACAAGAGAAACGAATCAGAGAAGAAGACCATTACTTTAAAAATTAAAAATTTTAAACCCCCCCCCCCGACTGATTCGCAATTGTAGAATCAAGAGGGAAAATTGAAAATCCTTTTAAAAGCCTTATATTATTAAAAATCAATGTCAAGTATTTTATTTGCTATTGAATAGAAACTGGCAACATATTAAAATATCATTTTAAATCATTGCTTTTAATTTCCTTGTCGGCCAACAATGAATTCGTTTATCAATCGCGTGAATAAAGGCTTAGTCGTTATTAAAATCTGCTTTTAAAAAACATTATAATCCGAATTCTATGAAATATGGAAGCTCCAAACACATCCTATCAGACGCGGAAAGAAAATTATCTTTATTTTGGTATTAAATTTTAAAAAATTAACAGTGATTTCACTGAAAAAATTGCGAAAAACCTTTTAGACGGGTTTAATTAATATCTTCGTTAATTAATGTTAACCTAGCTAAGAACACTCTCGATCAGCTCTCCTTTCGAACAATTTTTTTTTTTTTTTTCAAAATCAGTCCATCCGTTTAGGCGCTAGAGTGCCACAGACAAATACACAGATACACAAATACACAGACACGTCAAACTTATAACCCCCTTCCATTGTTTGTCGGGGGTTAAAAATGAGTCTTCTTGGAAAAAAAAAAAGCTATGATAATTGTTTTTCAACGAGAGAAAATTCGAAAAATAAATAATGAATTTCCATTGCTTATTGTAACGTGCAATAAAAAAAAAAAGTTCCTCTTGAAGCAAATTTGGAAAAATAATATATCTATAGCTGGGCGGTTCAAGGCAAATCACCCGATTCAAGATCGAGACTTTTGCACTATCTTACTCAACATTTTACACTCTATTTAGAAGTACAAGAAAATTATATGCGATGATATCAATGAACTAATTTTCATTCTATAAGCTCATAAACGGCAATCCAATTGAGCAATAAAAATTATTAGAAAAGAAAAATTTCTAACTCGTCTCTTGGTTTTGTTTTTGTGACAAAATTCCCTTTCCCTCCCAGGTACAGATACATGCATACGAATAAGTTTAATTAATTTTTACTATATCCAGTTTTTACGAAAATAAGAATTGAAAAAATCAAAATGGACTATTAGCTATAGATAACTAAAATGTACTGTTTTAAAAATGTTGAATTGAGAATTCTTGATAAAATAATTCAATTGTAGTTTCTCACTGTATAAATGCAGACAATTCTGAACAAAATAAACAATTCACTTCGAATGGTTATCGCAACGTATATTAAAAAAAAAAAAAAAAAAACTTCTATCTTCGAAGAAATTAGAAAAAAATTAAAAGTATATCGTCAGCTGAATGCTACAACTAGGTAACTGCAAATTTGGGTAAAGTTTAGGTGGTTTTATGATATATTAATTTCGTGAAAAGATACTAATTCCTTGATTTTTTTCGAAACAGTATGAAAAATACCGAGTTGAATTTGCGTACTTTAGGATATACCGCACACTATGAATATGAATGATTTAAATTAATTTAAAACTTATTTAATTTTGAATATTCACATTGTGAGTTATTGGAATTGAGTTTCACATCCCCCCCCCCTTATGGTTTCTGTGTGTAAACAGTAAAAATGTGCACCACTTTCAATTTTCTCTATAATGAATCATAAATAACAAGCAGCTTCATGGAATAAACTTTAAATAGTTTCCATATAACAACTAATATGTATTTCTTTTTCTTACAAACAAGATGCATTTCATTCTCAGATAATTATTTCATTTGAGCAAAAATATTACGGGATGAAACCCATTTACAAGCAAAACTAACTTCTAAGACCCGAAAATCAAACGCTCCTGAAGCGGAGAATGGTTGCCGCAACGTTAGTGAAGCCAAAAAGCCCGCCAATACTATCGGAATACAAAATCTCAAGATCAATGCTCTATAATTAAATCAATTTCTCGCTTAGAGTTCCAAAAATGATAAAAAGTGATAGCCTATACATTTATTCACTTGAGACTTAAGTTGAAATGTCAGTACAAAATTGATTATTCACAAAAAAAGCGTTTTTCTGAGACCCATCCAATCTTCCTATGTTAAGTCTACGAGACTTTTGTCAAGATGCCCTCCGACGGACAGAGGCGCTTCCCCGCTTCTCAAGGGGGGTGTGCTGTCGTCACTCTGATCATTCAAGGCACTCTAGTTCTGGGCCGTGGTAGCCCGATCGGTAGAGTGTCGGATTCGGAGCCGGAGGGTCCCGAGTTCGAACCTCGATGGTCGAAGATCCACCGTCGTCATTAAAGGGGACTGGGCGACGTTAAATATGCTCGTGGTCTCAATGTCCTCCAAGTGAAACGATACCTCTCGGGGTGCTAGCACCAGGTAGCTATTAGCTCCTGGTCTAGTTCTAAATTCTCATTAACTGTTCGATCCGGTGATGGTGCTGCCATCTATCGGTATAAAAAAAAATGGAGGCAAGGCACTTAGTATGCAGTCCTCGACATAAAT
Source organism: Uloborus diversus (assembly GCF_026930045.1). NCBI lineage: Eukaryota > Metazoa > Arthropoda > Arachnida > Araneae > Uloboridae > Uloborus > Uloborus diversus. Next base: position 199,329,326 of record NC_072732.1, on the reverse strand, counting down.
AAAGTTGTAGTCAGTTGTGACTCGGAATCGAAATCTTTAGTTCTAAATATGTACAAAATGAATTTTGTTTTAAATAATTGCATGCATTTTACCGTGCTCTACAGTGAGTACTACGGGCACAAATAGAATAGTTATTTATTCACTATTCAAGAGTCACAACTGACTTCAACTGCATTTATGTCGAGGACTGCATACTAAGTGCCTTGCCTCCATTGTTTTTATATACCGATAGATGGCAGCACCATCACCGGATCGAGCAGTTAATGAGAATTTAGAACTAGTCCAAGAGCTAATAGCTACCTGGTACTAGCACCCCCAGAGGTATCGTTTCACTTGGAGGACATTGAGACCACGAGCATATTTAACGTCGCCCAGTCCCCTTTAATGACGACGGTGGGTCTTCGACCAGCAAGGATCGAACCCGAGGCCCTCCGGCCCCGAGTCCAATGCCTTACCGATCAGGCTACCACGGCCCCTGTAGTTATTTAAGAATGTAAAACAATCTTTCGAGATTGCATCATTTATGCAAATTGCGTATTTCGTCACTACCCAGATATAAACACTTACAATGCACCGCGTCTCTTGCAGGTGCTGTTTTGAAGTCTCACGTGATTTGTGCACGAGCTGTAACTGTAGTCCTACAAAATGTTTGTTTTAATATTAATTTGTGTCTTCTCTTGGTTTGTCGGTGAGTCATATTTTTATGCTATTTACGGGCATTGTTTTGAAGTTCTGCAAACGATAAAAATCTTCTGCAATTTTAGCACAATTTAGTTCTATATACCTTAGGATCTTAATATCTGTACGTATTTTTGCGATTTTTTTAATTACTAAAAAAACACCAGAGGAACTGAAGAATAACTCCGAATACGTTCCCTTTTTTTGCGAAGAATATCTATTAACGTCCTTCTGTAGCTCTATCTTACTTTTTTTTTTCCAAAAAAAAAAAATTGCTAGGTTGTAAAATTTAAAGAGTAGGAACCTCTACCAAAAGCACAACTCTGTTAAACTATTTCAATTTCATATTTAGATTTTTAACTTTCCTTGACAAAAGATCAAATTTTGAAATTTTTGTGTAGTCTGGTTTCTGCATGTGGAAAATGTATCAAATATTTCCCTGTGTTGATGCTAATATTTTTGAGAAGTAATATCTCCCAGAACAGAGGTACTAAAATACTCTTAATTAAGAGTCATAATAAGATTTGAGTCTGACACGGATAATCACGTATGAAATGCAATATAGAAGGAATTCATGCGCTAGCGTGTCTTTTTTTGTTTTTTTCAGATGATTTTCATTTGACTCGGAGAAATATATAAATAAAAATCTCTGAATGAAGCACCCTTTTTTTCGGTGTAGTTATCTATTATGTAGGAATTTAACTAAAGTTTACACTTTGACAAGTGTAGTCAGGAGTCTCCTGCAAGCGACGCCGGGTTTTAAATGGTTAAAAACGTGATCCTAAACTTAGTTTTGAAGAAAGAAAAAAAAAGTTGGGCTAAAAAAATAAAACCGAAGCCTTGTACCAAAGATATTATAGACTTAATGCAAAACATAATCTTTTCCCTACATTTTGCGTAGCGAAGAACTGTAGATGTATTTTGGTCTTCAAATAATCGTTTTCTCACAAGTATTTGACTCGTAAGATGTTCTATGCGATATCTTCAGTTTCCTACTGTGACATGCTTTCTTCACGTGAATAAAGTTGTTTATCTGGTCTTTCATAAATTCGAGAATTTTCCAAGTTTTGCGAACTGAACTCTTCATATCATGTTTCAAAGAAACCATGATCAGCTGAAGGAATTCGGAACATAATTAGGATATAAGTATTAAAATTTTGACAACAAAGGTAATTAATACATTTAGATTTCCTCGACAGTTTGTTAAATCGAAAATTTTTAAGTATGCTGCTTAACTGAAAATTAGATTAGTTTCAGTAAAATAATAAAAAAATTATGATCTCCTTCAAAGCAACAATTTCTCATTGCTATGTATGCTTTGTTTTTAAATAAATGGAAAAGCAATTTACTTCTGTAAAACTCTCGACTAAATGCAAATTTCGAAGGATTGTAACGGGAGCATGTCTACTGATTGACACAATAGTTACATAGCTAATTATAGCTTTGGGCACGCATACTCGACTTAGATTAAAAAAGCAATTGTAGGTGCTGAAAACGGGGATTCGCTTTTCAGGTATCTGAACCTAGTTTCCTGTGTATGTAACCCTTTTAGTTACCCATGATAATGTTGATTTATTATCGCCAACCATTTGACAATGCTCAAAACTGAAATGAATGCTCATACCTATGAAACAGCTATGAGAGGTTTATTTTGACAAAATGATATCGGCAACATATTTAACTGAATGTGAGAAATTTTTACCGTAATCCAGCTTTTCCGGTAGAATAAGATTGAAAGCTTATTTCCTTTACGTTACAGGAAACTCACAATCGGCTCCTGATATACAGTTTGATGTAAACCATATGATTGGACACGCTGGAGACATTGCTGTAAAAGCATTGGATGAACTTCGGGAAACGCCTGCACCTGAAGGTAACAAATTGTTAATAAAGGATGTTCGCATTGAATTTAAACTAATTCCCTTCCTAGATTTTTTTAATTCGCAGACAATTTTTATTGATACGCATAATTGGTTTTTACAGTAAAAACGGCAGCTGCTCCGGATTTCCAGTTTGATATGAAACACGTTAATGAACACATTCAAAATGTTGCCGATAATATCCTAGGCAGAGTTCGAGTATCTGAAACAACTGAAGGTAATTCTAACAAGATATATTTTTCGAGTTTTTATATAAGATTAAATAATGAGTTGTCAAGCCACATCGCGTTTATATTTCTACTAGTGGTACCCGCACGGCTTTGCCCTTAGTAGAACATTAAAAGGTCTCTTAGTTCGCCTGTACATTTACAAATAATGTAGGGTGATTTTCTCGCGAATTAGCTTGCCCATGTTACGGTTCCACGTTGTGATAACTTAGTAATTTACTCGTCCATCTTATTTTGCTCGGGAAGATGTTCTTAAAATTGGAATCGAAAAAGAACAAAACAGAATTTTGGAGAAATCGCTTCGAGGTGCACACTCACATGCTAGAAACTTTGTGCCAAATTTCATGAAAATTGGCAGAACAGTCTGGGCGCTATGCGCATCAGAGATCCAGACAGGCTTTCAGTTTTATTAGTGAAGATAAAGATGAACGTTATAACTTCGATTTAACCATGTCTAATTTAAAATTCCTCAATTTAATGATATATTTTACTGGCCCGGATTTCACTGAATTGAATGTATATGCTCCTCTACTTAACGAAAATTTAAAAAGTTATGAAATAAAATAAATTGCCATGAAATGTAACTTCAGTAGATACTCTCGGATATTTCTTTAAAACAATGAGAATTTGCCGGTTTCTATCACTAAAATGTTTTGGAAAAAAATACATAAAACTTAGATTTACTATTACGCGTATAGAGTTCACTCTCTAAGCAGTTTTTAACGTGGACTGGGAATACACGCGTGCGCAAAAGCTTTTCTCTCTTTACTTCCTTTTACAAAAAAGAAATGTTGTATTCGCGAAAAATTTTTTCACTTAAACCGACCTTAATTTCAATTTTGCTCACCCCTGAATGAACGAGTTGTTTTCGACCCGACCACATGACCATACTATACCTAAGAACGTATAACCGCGCTAAATATTAATTTTGACGCTTCCCGAGTTAATTACGAGTTTTCTCGTGACGTGTGTGTGTATTTCGTATAACTAAATAACGGAGTGTCCTGGAAGGTTGAAATTTGGTACGTACACTCCTAGTGAGGTCTAGTTGTGCACCTCCCCTTTTGGTTGCATTCGAGTGTTTCTAAAGGGGTCTTTTGCACTTTTTTGGGGAAATCATTGTTAATTTCGACGTAAACTCAAGTGGTGTTATTATTTGGCGGACACTTGGCGATATATCGCCAGTCTCTTGGTCGCTAAGTTTTGCCGTCAACTTGGCGACTAATTTGACGATTTTTTTAAAATTTGGTTTCAATTCAGCCACTGGTGGTGATATTTAGAGAGAACTATAGTATCGCATTAAAATTGCAAATAATGGGGAAATAAAATTAAATTGGTGTGAAAGGAAGTCATGTGATGCACACATCAGCTAGTTTACTTTCAAGTTTTTGCTCTTATTCAGAAATGTCATTCCGTAAACAGCAATCCGCGATAAGTCAATTTTACAATTCACAAAATATAAACGTAATTTCTTAAGTATACCATTGCTCAATAGATCCTTTTCAACGCAATTCTGTAGCACATTAAGATCACTACCTTCTGTTGGGTCATCAGATTTTACTTAAAACAAAGTTTACTTTGGTTTAGAGCTGAATAGAAAATTTTCTATTAGTTTTGTAGCGCTGAAAAAGTACACAGCACCTTTGAAGACTAATTTAAAGTTTTAATGAATTAAGTAAAATCTGTAAACATTAAAATGTGGAACGGTCTTTGCAAATAAGTTGCACGAGCTACACAGACTTAACTCGGAAGCAATTTGCTTGAACATCAATCACATTGTAAGCTGCAGACAAGTGTAGAATTTTCTTTAAACAAATTTAAGACTTGTCACTCTAACGATATTTTAACTATTTATAGAGTGCGGATTGTTGTTAATGGAAAATTAGTTTTTAATGAGGTAACTGTTTAATCGACCCCAATGCATATAAGAACCAATAGTTATTTATTCGTCGCACCTTTTCTGTTTGCGTCATTAAAATCCTACTAATGTCCAATAAAATTACATAAATCTTGCAGTATGATTTCAGAATAAGAAAATGAATCTTCTGATCATGTGAAGTAAAAGGTTAAATTGAAGTCAACTAGCTTTTTGTTATTAAATGTATTATTAACTTTAAGGTATGTTGCACCCCAGAATTGGGACATTCGCATTCAAATGTACGACTTTATATGTACAGGTATTTCATTTACGCAACTTTTCGCATAAATGCGACCGAAATACAGTGGAACCTCTCTCTGATTTTACGGAACAGAAGAAATATTAAAAATTAAATCGATATTGTATAACATTTTACCGCATGACAAGTTGGGATGTCCAGATTTAGTGAAACATTTTATCGATAAAAGTAGATGTACACCTTTGGAGGACTAACTACTTTCAATGATGTCGAAAAATGGCGATTTTTACTCTTTAATGAAACTAAACGTTAGATGGGCAGAGATCCAACAAAATAGCTCTTTTCAAGGATTAAAGACATTTTCATCCTTCAGTAAGGACAGGTCGCATCGTGTTTATGATGTGAATGCCATGGGTGAGAAAGTAGTTTTAAGTGAGATTTTCCTCATTCTTGATCCAAATTTTCACGAATGTTTTATTTTAATTCTTAGGGGTCAGGGTTTTGAAACATGATTACGACTTTGCATTAAAATCTGCAAAACGTGTTTAACATGGTACATCGCAGTATCTTGTGACTTTCTCAAGGATATTATTTGGCTACCTAATACCCATAAATTGTCGGTTTTCCACGAGAAGGCACTTGACTTCGCCTTTGTCACGTGGTATCCGATTCTGTTTTGCTGTTTTCGGCAGAAGGTATATTTGGATCACAGCATTTTCTCGTAAAGCAACAGTTTTTACATTGTAAGAATAACGAAAGTAGCAAGACAAGTGAATCAAGCGATATAAAAGACACTGACTTTTTGCACATTAAAATGCAAGCCCAAGATCTGGTTGTCGCATTTAGAAGCACGTGGGTATGTTTACCGATCGCTCTGCGTTCGAGAAGGCGGGGCGAAGTGTCTTCTAGTGGAAAACAGACAATATTTCAAACTGTAAGATGGCAGTTTTGAATTTTTCATCGCTATCCGCAAAGTCATTTCGACTGCGATTTGAAAAATTTCGCTTTGAACTTGAAGTCTTTCATTGATCGCGAATGTTAGCACGAATCTGCTAGTATGTCAATACTTTCAACTAAATATACTAAGTAAACTTAAGTCCCTGACCGGGGCAAATACAGACTAGCGTTTTAGGGGGTTCGTGCTGAAAAAGATAAAGTTTTGGGTACGAAAGATTTCGGACACAATTTGGGTGTATGTGTACGAAATTGGCAAAGAATAAGCTTACAAACTTTTAAAATCAATATCTGAAGCAGGAAAAGGAAGAAATATTCCAAACATTTGGGAAAGTAATTAATAAATCAAAGATTACGAAAAATACTTGTATTTTACTCAAAGTACTTGAACATAATGTGTATCAGTTTATTAAGAATATTTTACGCTTCCATCAAGTATTCAACTGTTAAATATTTATCTCATAATATAATGATGGATGGATATTGTAGACTGCTTAGTGGAAAGTCCTGACTCTCCCATGAACGCCCCTGGTCCTCGAGCCCATAAAAATGGGCTAAAATTGTTCTTGCAATACACAAAGCTACAAGCATTGCTTTTAATGATTAAAACTTTTCCCAACAGATCACAAAATAGAAGCTGATGGCTGCAACAAGAGTTTATTGGATAAACTGGATTCAATGTGTCACGACGTTCATGAAGTAATCATAAGGGATAACAGTGGAATTAAAGATAAGGATATCAAACGTGAAGTAGCATGCTGGTAATGAATATTCATATTTTTTATCGTAGCTACCTTAATGAAAGGTTAACTCTTCGAAAAACAAGGTTTTTATGTAATATTTACTATCTAGAGATCTACTATTACTATCTAGAGATTTCTTCAAAGCAGGAATTAAAGCTCTTAACTTTTTAAATTCTGCTGAAACATTATGCCGATTATTTTACAGGAGTTGGTTCAATTTCGAGTATTTTTGATGCTATTCCATCCAAAAACGCTACTTATTCTTTCATTTAAAAAAACTTAAACTATGATCAATCTTCAGTTAAATGCTAAACCACCATTAAAAATACTAGAATTTAATTTTATTTTTGCTGATCGTATGGCGCGTATTGTTACACGTTTTGGGAATAAACTATGGAAGTCTCCAAAAGATAGCAATTAAGGTTTCTAACAAGTCCTCTTCCCGGCCTGAAAGTCTCTTAAAACGTAACACTGAGCGCCTCTGGTTAATGTTACTTTATTTTGTCGTAAACATGATCTCTATTGAATACTAGTATCTGCCGTGTGCAGGTAAAGGGCAGTAACTGCAGCTTTTTCCTTTTTCATATATTTGAATTTTTGTCATTGTACGTTAGCTTTATTCTAGAAGCTTTCTTATTTGGTTTGTGCTGAGAAAAAGGTGCGAAAAAAGCGTCTTATTCAAAGATTTCATTATGGTTAATATTGAATCCGACAAACATTTCTTCAAATATCTAAACTCATTTCTGCAGGTACTGCCGCTGGTACACGGCAGTATTAACTAGCGCCGTTTCCTAACTTTCACAAATTAAAATATCCATATAAGTGAAGAAGACTTTCAAATAAGTTTTTCCGAAATGAAATATCAACAAGTCATATACATTGCAAATAGTGCAATTTGTGACTATTCCAAAGTAATAAATCAAGTTTTGTGTAACTAACGTATAGAAGTCGCAAAAATGTGAAACTCAATATCCCGGTCAAATCCAGGATACTCTGTTACAGCCAGTTAGGACGGATATAGTAGCTGTTGTCGGATTAAAGGTAACCCGAAACTTCATGCTGCCGGTTCACATTAGGTCCGGAGTTTTCAGGGCTACTTTTCGTAATGCTTTAAAGTTCTTTCGCGCTGGTTGCGGAATGGCACAAAATCTAACAATCTAGTATTTTCTCCTTCATGCGTCTTTAACCGCAACCAATCTTAATCTAATAAATACAACTTCTTCTGCAGTTTTTCGTAAGAAGTTTGGGTTTATTATGCAAAAGTTGCAAGAAATGTGTATCAATTTATGTGAAGTTATAAAATTTTTGAAGTTTTTTGTTCCCTTCAGAAACTCTTAAAATTCAGTGAGCTACTCCCGTGAAATTAGTATATTTCATAACGATCTTAGTTCAGTTTCAGCACTGGTAATGGTTTTTTAAATACATTTTTAGATTCTACATTTTAAAGTTCGTGATTCAAATTCGGCTTTTGCCCCTTGTCGAATTTTCAACAAATTTGTTAACTTCTGGTGTAATTTGTTTCGAAATTATTTAAGCTTAAAAAACTAATATCTAATTATTTAATTTATAAAACATATTTTAGAGCGAACCAAGCGTCGTCTTATTAAACATGTTTTACATTTTAGCTTAGTTTTTCGGGTTAAAATTTTTTGAAACTTTTCGGAAATTCAAAACATATTTACTTGTTACCTATAATTTTAAAAAACGAAGACAGTATTGGCATTTTGTTTAAAATTTGTATGTTTTAATTTGGAATCGCTTTTGTGAGCAAACATAGTGAAAACTTAAATGAATTTGCAACTGATCGTTTGACTTGAATCAAAAATTCGAATACCTGCTTTATTTAAAAAATTTAAGATGTCCGAAATACAAATACATGCTTGCCTACATTCCGCCTTGAAATTTATTAAAGTTATCAACGAAACACTTTATTAAAATTTTCGTGGTTTTTAGCAACAATTTTAAAAAAAGGAAAGTGAATCGCCGGCATTATTAAATTATTTCAAAAATAGTCTTTAAAAACCAAACTAATCTGCTTGGACTTCTGAACAATTTGCATGTCCCAATTAATGTTGACTCTCTTAACTATACCATTAGTAGCAATTTACTAGAACTTGTACGTATCGGGGAACTTTATAAATTTTTATCGCGACTCGATTAAGAGACTAGAATCTTAAAGCCGCTGTGGGAAGGTGAAGCGCAGTATGTGCAAAAGTGAGTTTCTGAACTATTTGGAAACACTAGTTTTGGACTTCCTACTCATGATAGGTGTTTTAATTTGACGTTTTTCATGCTTTATTTTCAGCAGAAAGCTTGTAAAATTGAGCTGAAGTAAACTATATGGTAAATGTAAACAGATTTTTCAGTTGCTGCACTTTACCTTCCCACAGTAGGATATTCTGTACTTGTACGATTGGGACTGACGTCTAAAATCGATGACTACTTCAATATCAGTGTCGTCGAGCTCATAAATTAAAATGAAGTAAGTTTAAATTCAAAGTTAATCTCACAACTCTTCTTGTAGCTCTCTTCAAGATCTCGAGAACTGCAAAGTACGAGCATATGACAGAACGAACTGCAATGGAAGGCAAGCATCTCTACAGGAAGACTTGACAATAGCTAAACATCATCTGGATTTAACGTCAAACATCACCTGCAATGATTTTAGAGGAAATTGCGAAAATTACCTTTCTTCACAAGGTCGAACAGAGGTTTCGATGGTAGTCATAACTTTATTAGTCGCATTAGCAGTTTTATGAACTTATTTTTGAATTTTAAGTTTCATACTTTGACTGTTTTTACGAGTTTCAGAATCTAGTCGTGTCATTCTTTTACCTTGTTATTTTAAATATTTTCACTTTTATGTACCTTTTTATTGTTATGCTTTGGGCATCTTACAAATAAAATTATTTAGCAATGTTTAAATATTTTAGTTTAATTTTCTTTTCTTGTTCTTAATTTTAATTTAGGAAAATTAAAACATGCAGTATGTGATAAAAATAAGCTTCTGATCAAAACTTTGGCGGAGTCTTAATACAAGAGATACTTTAGCTATCTACTATGCACTTTAACATAGATTCGCATTGTCTAAAAAACTTGAAAAATAAGTGCACTTCTCAAATTCGTTATTTACGCAAATAACACTGTGCGGCCAAAGAAACCCTTCAAAATGCTTACGACATTTCGTCGGCTGATTCTTCTGCAAATTGGCCCCCTAAATCCGAATAACTGTTCCTCCACGTACAGATTTTTGTAGAAAAACACTCCCTATAATTTAGGTGGGGGGGGGGGGGCAAGCTTTATTTTTGTGACATATGCACAAGATTTTGAGCTTTGTAAATCTCCTAGTCATTCAGAATAATGTTTACGGTTATCGTAATGCTGTTTTCTTACCCCAAATCAAAAAAAATCTCTGAATCAGGAGGGGGAGGTTCTAAAAGGGGGAAAGGTGGTCGTATTTGGAAACAAGCAGCAATTTTACATAAAATCAGCCGGATTGTCTTTGAATGAACTGCGATTAAACTCGTATGCAACGTGAGACATTCAAAAGAATTTTTTTATAAATTTTTTACATCGCGAATTTTTTTTTTTGGACATGTTAGTCATAGAAGCAAGTCTTATACTCTCATTCTGCACAGAATTTTTTTACAAACGTCTCTTTTAAAAAAACAGAATAAAAAGATCGTTTTTCGTGATTTTTCTAATATTTTGCGGGGTATCATCCCAAGTCCCCCCTTTTGCTATCGGTATCCATAGTCCTGAACTTTGAACCTCTCTTGGCCCGCCAAAATTATTAGCAGTTAATATAAAGTTCCTTTTAACTCAAAAAATAGTTCAAAAGAATAAAAATTTAAAAACCTTTGGGGTGGGGCTTAAAAAATAGTACGTATAGGGGGGGAAACGGATGTCAGATTCAGGGGGTCATTTAACATAAGAATCTGCCGACGAAATGTCAGAAGCATTTTGAAGGTTTTGCTGAACAGTGCAATTGGAACCAAGGTGAAGATACCTTATACTGTTTGGCGATTAGAATTTGAGCATTTTATTTTACCCCTCAGACTTAATTCTTCACATGAAAGTTCAAATAACTTATATTATTTTTCTCTTATATTAGATTTCTGCTCTGCAGTGAAAAGATAGTTCATTTCAATGCCGTTTTGTTTCACACTTAAGTGTTTATTATACAAGCTTGAACTTTTAGTGTAGATTTTGGGTGGATTAAATATTTAGAACCGCATGTTAAGTTTCAAACTAAGTAAGGGTTGTCGTCCAGCCTTTCAGTTTAACTGTACAATGCCGTTAAACTAAGCATCACTTCAAATTTTTGCAGTCTATTTGATTTCAAGGAAACGCAAAACAAGAGCAGTGTTGCACTTCCTCTCCTAACAAGATAGTAAAATGAGTTTGTTTTTACAGAAATTGAGACTACAGCTCATTGCATCATTCCAAAACTTTGGTTTGTTTGGAAGTAAAGTATTCTAACATCATCGCAATGTTTTATGTGATTATAAATGGTAGACATCTTGTGAAATAAGAGTTTCTAAATAAAGAACTCGTTCTCCAGATTAAGTCGAAAGTTGACTTTTCGGGGGGGGGGGGGGTGTAGATAAAAGCGCCTGGTCTAAAAGTGAATTTTCAGTAAGATTTGCTTAACTAAGTTTTATCTTATTGAAAGCTGAGTAAAATAATTTCTTTTGACGGAAAAAAGCCTGAAGTCGCAAGTTTTGTGCTTAAGAGCTTCAAATGTAACAAACTGCAGTTTGCCTCAAGATCACGTACAAAGTACGGAAAAAAAATTCTAGAGTGACCTCTCTGAAACGGCTAAAAAGAAAAGATTAAAACACCTTAATTTTGAGAGCTAAAAAATAGCACGAATGGTTTTTAACCATACCATCTTGCAGCCATAAACCTAACTAATATAAGTGGAAAACATATTTAACAGTAAAAATCTTGTATCTAGTACTTTAAATTTTTTTCATATTTAAATGCAAGATAGTGAAAATCACTCATTTCATATTGACAGTGACTAAGTGCAATTTTAAAATAAAGAATTGTAGTAACTTTCTAGATTGTATCTCATTTATGCTTTACTTTTATAAAAACACTTCTGTTACTCTTTAATGAAAGTAAGGAATATCCTTTTTGTTCTGAGCCACAACGGCGTAAGTCCTTTTAGTTTTGCTCAGTCTCTTTCTTTATTTTTAGGTATACTGATAACTTTTTAAACATATAAAATTTAGCGACTTTTTCTTAAATTCATTGAATATTGCATAACTAAATCACGTTTTTAAGAATGGAAGAAATTGATTTAACGTCATTTGGAAAAGTTCCTTGAATTTAGTTAAATTCTATTTTGCTGAATTAAATTAACACTATAGTGTTGAGGTTCTGTATTAAATTTTTGTCGTGACTCTAAGTTGTCCTAAGCAACAGGTTAGCTTAAAACTAAATTAAACTAAAATGTTACTTCAACTATTGAAAAATAATTTAAAATTAGGTTTATTTTTATACTAACAAATGTGTGTGTGTGTGCAAATCGAAATGAGTGGGCTTTTTAAAGAAGCGATTGTGGCTGAGTTACCCTCACATTGCATGTTATCCAAGTTTCTTAAATAGTTATTACATCAAAGGAAATATTTTAACCAGCTTTCCGTCAGAAGACAAGGATATAAATACTACAAGGTACTGGGTATACAAATTACAAGTTTGTATTCAGTATCTTTCAACTTACTCTAAATTAGAGGTATGAACAGAAGCTATACCAGATTAGAAACTTATCCTGTTACGTTATTTACAAATTGATTTTAAGTTGAGCTTTTTATAATTTCCAGTTTTTAAATTCTAAATGAATTTAGGTAGAAAAGTGCTGTATTCGCTTAAGCTTCACTGATAATTTTCTTTAAAGCCAACACAAATGGTTTTAAATTTCCTACGAATTTAAATGTATTTTTTTTATTCAAAGTTTAACAATGTTTTAAGTTTATTTCCAGAAACAAATTGATACCTCAGAAGTGGTGTTCAAGAATATATCAGTTTTTAACTCTTTCACAAAATTCCTTGAAAGTATCAACTTGGAATTAACCTTTTCAGGTGTATGCTATGTTTGTTAATTACGTAACAGATTTTAATTAGAAATTTAATCTTATTAAAACTAAACCAATTCAATCAACCAGCAAAATTTTTACGACGCTTTTATTAGCTTCACCGGTATGTATGAATGTATGTATCTTGTAACGGAATCTTGCAGCTCAAGTTTCGCCCACTTCCTGCGATCGGATTCTTTTGAAATTTGGCACGCGACCTCAGACCCGATGACAATGAAATATTCTATAATCAAATTAATTAACTCTTTTAATTGTTAGTTTCCTCCAATTTTAATCAATATTTTGGCATAAATCCAACAATGTGAAAAAGGAAAAATTTAAAAAAATACATTAAAAAATGCTCGCAAAAATTATTTAAAAATATCTACAAAAACTTTTAATTTTTCTGCATCAGAGAAAATGTTCCAAGGTAATTAGAACATGAAATATAATTGTTTTTAACTAATTTCATGCCAAAATTTAGGTGAGCCTTCGATTGGAAATTCATTGCCGATCAGACCATTGTTGAACAAAACTTTTATTCAAATGCATTTCAAATTTTCAAAGTAATATAAATATGATTTCTGCAAACATACATGGATGACTCACAGTAGCTTCCCATCGGGGTGCCCTTGTCTTAACTTTAAGATATTACCTTGCACTCGTTTTATAAATAATTTCGTCGTCTGTTAATTAACCAATATAAGACTAAAAAACAGAAAAATAAAATAGTTTAAAAAACTACAAAATCACGCTTTCGTAGCAAAATGAACTAAAAAGTGAAAAATAATCTTTGTATGATAGTAGTTGACCAATCGCTCAATTTTAATGTAATACAAAAAAGCGTGGGGGGCTTCTTATCAGTTGTCTTGAATTTCTTCCATTTGTTGTCCAAGCAAAAATGTAAATAGACAGCACCCCACGCTTTTTTGTATTACATTAAAATTAAATGATCGGTCAACTATCATACAAAGATTATTTTTCACTTTTTAGTTCATTTTGCTACGAAAGCGTGATTTTGTAGTTTTTTAAACTATCATTTTATTACTTAACACTCGGCAGATAACAATCCCTTTCGCTCAAATCTCGATATAAAATTGAAAGTTGGTGATCGCTACCTAAATGTAGCGAACATAGTAAATGTGCAGGAACGGTATAGTCACTTCATGTTCTATCCAAGTTTTGAGTGCTCTGAGTAATATTTCTCGAAAAAGATAAATGTTTTCTGTGCTTTTTGGCAAAGGTTGTCAATGATTGTGCTTGGATGTATAATGGTAAAAAAGACGCTCATCGAAAGCTAAACTGGTCTTTTAATAAAACTTCTACGAAATGTCTTCGTTGTCAGAGATTAGTAGTGAGTTATAAAATGTGATAAATATACTTAATTCTCTCACATGAGTCAAAGGGTCTCAATCAAGAGCAGAGTTTTTCTGTATGGACCTGAACGTGAAATTTTGTATGTTAACTGTCAGTCAAACTATGAGTGCCGTTAACGTTTTTCACTTTTCTTTTTTTTTTTTCATTTTAACCAAAACTATGTTGAGCCGTTGTTGTCGCCAAGCTGAGGTCAGGGTGGATCCAGCTTCTGATTTTGGAGGTGGTCACTACCAAAAACCGAGGGGTCAAACTGCAATTTTGTGCTCAAATAGGGAGTTTGGGGCGATTTTTGTTTTAAATATAGGCCCTCAAATAGAGCTTTAGGTAATATTTAGCGGATTTAAGGAGGTGTGGGGGGGGGGTGATGACCCCTCTTCTGGATCAACATCTGGCCGAGGTTGAGTTTTGCTAGTTACTCTTTGGCAAATGTTTCGATCACTTTTAAGATTCATTGTTTTTATCCCATCGTAAAAACGATGTTGGACCAACGACGCTGTTGTCAACCGCATAAACTGAAGTTGGGAGCCAATTTTGTTGGCCAAACTACCTAACCATTTGTCAACTGCTCCGACAATTTCCCAACGTTGGGTCAACCAGGAAAAAACGCGAAAGTGTAATAATGGAAAACATTAAATAAGTAGCAATTGAAAAAGCATTATAAAACATGTTTCCATGAGTAAGGGAAGACATCCTCTATACGATTTGTGTAGATAGGTGCAGGCGGAGAAGTTGTGTGATTATCCATTTCTCACCAGGTCTTAAAATTCGGCTCTTTTCTTAAAATTTAGCTGACTTTAAGACCTTATATCTCGATAATGGATGGACGAGGGGAAATATTTTTTGCGTCAAGAAACCCTTTTGATTGCTACATAATTAAACGTTTTCCATTATTACACTATTAGTTAGATAATTATCAATCCCTGGTTAGGTAATTATCAATCGGTAATACCAGTTTCTCAAAACTCCTATTTTTAGGACGGTAGACAAACGATTCCCAAAAATATATTGCAAAAAGCACGCAAATGTTTAAATTCTTCACTGGTAATACTTGAGCTGCTCTGGAATTAACCATACATTAATAACTCTCCAGAGTAGTGTCCAAGGGAAGGGTTTTAGGGGTTAATCCCCTCCCATTCATTAAAAAAATGGTTGAAATGCCCAAATGAAGAAAATGTATATTTGACTTAAATTAACTTTAATGTGCATGTGTACGTGCAACGCTTTTTTCCTCCCACCTCTTAACTTTCTCTCTGATACAACTGTGAGAGCTTTCCAACTGAAATAATATTTTAGAAAAACTATGGTGGGAGAACCGCTAAATGATCTACAAATGCAAAGCATTAATATTGCTTATTGTAAGGAGATTGTGAAGAATTTGTCATACGTTGCAGCTATGAAGACGCGTTACTGATTGTGTTAGGTAATGTAATTTGCATCTGCAATAAGCTCTTGATTGCAGGGTATAATTTCAGAACATAAAACCTGATATACATTCTGCATTATAAAAGAATTTGTGGAGAGTTTTTAGTGTACTTATCAGGGCCTGATTAGTGATTACTGAATAGACCAACTAAGCCGTGGCCTAGGGCACCCACTTTTTAGGGGCCCCCAAATGGCTATTTTTTTTAAAAACCAATAGCTGAAACTCTTTTCGCTTATGGCTAAAATTGTGAGGGTTGACTACACATGGCCAATGAAAAGCATATGGCCTAGGGCCTCCTGATATCTTAAACGGGCTCTGGTACTTATTGCAATGTATCGCACCGTGAACAGTTCTAATTAAAAATAATTAAAAAGAAACAAACAAGGTTTGATTAAAGTGAACCTGTAAAATGATGGAATTTTTTTGTCACTTGTGCAGCCAGAATTATTCTTCTTGTGGGGGGGGGGGGTTACAGCAGTTTTTACAGGTACAGTGAAACCTGTGTAAGTTGACCACTTGCGGTGCAGTACTTTGGTGGTCAACTTAGACAGGTGGTCAACTTATAAAGGGGGTAATGATTTTTTTTTTGTCATTTCTTGCACCATATATTCATTTTTTGACTAATTAACACTTACTTTTTCCGCTCAACTCACTTTCATTGTTTAACATTACTTTGAAACAATAATTTAAAATGTTATTCAAATATTTTTAG
Organism: Uloborus diversus; assembly: GCF_026930045.1. Taxonomy (NCBI): domain Eukaryota; kingdom Metazoa; phylum Arthropoda; class Arachnida; order Araneae; family Uloboridae; genus Uloborus; species Uloborus diversus. The sequence goes on along the minus strand of NC_072732.1, from coordinate 199,313,132 downwards.
AGGTTATTTTCTCAGAATGACGTATAATGTGTCGTAAATTTAAAATTTCAGTAAATTGATCAAGAAAAAACCATTGTCTATAAAAATTTATTTGATATTAATAGTTCCTAAAAATTCATAGCTAATCCAAAATAACGAATTTTTCGCTTATTTTTTTTTCTCATATACATTTAATACATTTATAACCATGATGATCTACTTTTCAACAAAATAACTCCTTATTGAAGTTTGGTGCACTTATTAGACACGAGTTTTGGAAATTCCATTTGTGTCAGCTAATTTTCTCTGGATTTCTCCCTTCTCAATTAATTTTAATATTTCATACTTTTTATCAATCTCAAGTTCAACTAACTTTCTTTTAAAGCCATTTTATATAAAACTATAACACAAAGAGCAACAAGCTGAACTCTCATAGTTCTAAAAGGCAGTTGGAAATGAAAATGTCCTATTTCTTAATCCCTTGCACCAGAAATATTTCAATGCAAGTAACTTTTTCTCTAGCACAATCCAGTGTTGCCACAAAATATTGCAACTAGAAAAAAAAAAACTTTGTACTTTTCTACTGACACATACTTTCATTGAACAGAGAGTACAAAAGGTGATCTCAAATAGAACAGCAAAAGAAAAACAAGTTTGGAGAATAAAGGGTTCTTAGTAGTTGACATGTGGTTAAACTCACAAGGAGATTTAGTTATGCTGCTGTTTTATTTAGTTGGTAAAATGCTGGTCTGGCATCAAAAATATTCTTGGAAAGCTATAAAAAAATAATAAAATAAAATAATTTGTTAAATTAAGTTTAAAAAAATAAACCAAGTGGTCAACTTACAAAGGGTTTTTTACAATACTCCAAACCAAATCTGGGGTACATGAGTGGTCAAGATAGACAGGTGGTCTAGATAGAAAGGTGGTCAAGTTACAGAGGTTTTCCTTCATTGTACAAGATAGGACTAATTCCGTTCCTGACAAAAGCGGTCAACATAGACAGGTGGTCAACTTACAAAGGTGGTCAACTTTACAGGTTTTACTGTATATAAACTCCATTCAGGGATCGGCAATTTGTCGTAAAACTAAAGTTTGGGAAGGGTTGAATTCCTCTCCCCCTACACTTAGAGTTAAAAATTAAAACCCCACCCTTTATGAAAATCTGGACACGGATCTGAACTCTGCTTTGCTATCTAAAACTTGACTTCAATTTTTAAAAATTAAAACCCCACCCTTTATGAAAATCTGGACACGGACCTGAACTCTGCTTTGCTATCTAAAATTTGACTTCAAGCAAATCCTCATCAAGTGAAGTACCGCTCTTGCATGCAAAGTATAATCACGCAGAAGAACGGTGAATGTAGAAAAGAAACTCGGCAAAAAAGCGAACCTGTTTGACAACTTTTACCTTTCCAGCCACTTCCTCTTTCAGATATTGAGACAATACCACAGAGGCGTAACTCAGAAAGGATCTTACTACGCTGTTGAGTGTTTGTTGACATCTTTGCCGCTCAGGGTTTTTCTGTTGTGAAACTTCATGAATTCTGCATTGCATTTATAAAGTGTCCTGTGCCTCGAAGGATAGCGAATAGGTATGTACTCGATTGTGTTACTTTATAGAAGTTAAATAAGTTTTCTGACTGAGAAGCGAATGCGTTGACGTATTTGATTTTCTGTTGACATAATTCCTGCAATTGTTCTGAAAATGAGCTCAGATGTTGTTATTTTTGAGTTGAAAAGAATCCTTAGAAATAGAAGTTTTATGAAATTTGTTAATATAAATTTCGTTTTGTTATGAAATACTGAACTTAAGTTTCAATGACAATTCTGTGTTTTAAGACTGTGGATGAAGATTAAATGCAAATTTTTGAGTACGTTGAATCTACCTAAATGTTGTTTGCAAACCGGAACATTGTATTCATTTTTTGTCTTTCAAATAAGTGTTTCGTTAATCAAATTGTGGATTTTCTTTTGCTGCACTAAATTAATATTTATCGTATGATTTTAAAACTGTTTTGATTATATTTACTACTAGTGGTACCCGCACGGCTTTGCCCATAATAGAAAAATTTAAAGGTCTTTTGGTTCGCCTGTATATTTACAAATAATGTATGTCGAATTTTATCGCCGATTGGCTTGTACCCATGTTACGGTTCCACGTTATGATAATTTCGTATCTCGCCAATTGGCTTATGCCCATGTTACGGTTCCACGTTATGATAATTTCATAGTTTACTCGTCCATCTTATGATAGTTTTGTTCTTAAAATTGGAATAGAAAAAGAACCACATCGAATTTTCGAAAAATCGCTTCGAGGTGCACACCCCCATGCTACAAACTTACTTTGTGCCAAATTTCATGAAAATCGGCCGAACAGTCTAGACGCTATGCGCGTCACAGAGATCCAGACATCCTCCGGACAGAGAGAGTTTCAGCTTTATTATTAGTAATAACAAAGATGGTAGTGAATTTTAAACCCCTGCTATTTCTGATTCAAAACAAACTAGCAACGACTTAATCCCTATTCCATTAAAAATGTGCTATGTTTTATGAAAAATGAAAATAAACTTAAATTTACCAGAAATGCTTTTTATAGTTATGTACTACTTTTCGTAAATTATATCAGTAGAACCATTCATTACGTGTTTAGTTGTAACATTAGTATTGTTTATACGACTGAAGTAAAATGTGTATTTTTTTTTCTCTACTTTATGCATAACAGTTTAGAACTGTTATGTCACGGCAACGTCAATTTGTCAGTTATATTCACTAGTTTCAGTGTATTCAAATATTTTTTATTAACCAATGTGTATTGAAATTGCTCTAGTACTTCGTTGTAACTTTTACAAAAGAAATGCGACAAAAAATGCTTTAGTTTCTCCGTTTGTATATAAACGGAATAGTTTCTCAGATCACTTGAAAATCGCGAAACTAATGGTTAACTTAGTTTCTAACACGTTCAGACGCTTATTTTTATTTCGAGTATTATTAATACAGTTTTAAATGTGACAGTAGTTACCTTTTTTCCTCTTCTGTATGATAGGAATTCAGCAATTACATAGATCAGCCAGCAATTGATATTGAAATTAGAGACAATAAAAATATAATACTTTGGGTATTTAGAAAGTCTCAGATTTAGACAAAGTTAATATTTAGTGTTAATACTTATACAATGTATCAGTAGCATCACTATAGCGGGGCGAGGGGGAGGGACGCCCCATGGGTCACCAATTTGGGAGGTGACACCCAAAGTGGGTTTAAGCGAATAAGAAATTATTTTAACTCTGATTTTTTTCCTCACTATCCTAAATTATCTTAAGGAGTCTAAGGACCATTAACTTTCAAAATTTTCGACTTTCTGGAAAAAATAATTGTTATGCATAATTTGATTCTGAGCAATTTGATACCTTATTTTTTACCATACGCCAAAAACTTTTCAAGTTATCGTAAAAATGCGTAAACTTCCCCATAGAGATTTATGTTAATAGCAGCTGTTTAAGCCTCCTTCTCTCAGGTACCGGTTTCTTCGGTTTTCTCGTTTTGCGCGCATGAGATCTCAGAAAGTTTCTTATATATTTCCGTAAAACTTTTTATAAATGTTTGTCTGGTATATATTTATGATCTGAACCTAAATTTTAACTAAAAATGAAAGGTAATATTAAAAAATATATATTTTTTTGCCCAAAATTTTGGAAATTTTTTATTATGACTTGTAAAATTTCAAAAAATAAATAAATAATTTAAAAAAAAATTAAACAAATTTAGGTTCAGGTCATAAATATAAACCAGACAAACAAGTATGAAAAGTATTACGGAAATATATAAGAAACTTTGTGAGATATTATGCGCGCAAAACGAGAACCGAAGAAGCCGGCACCTGAGAAAAAGAGGCTTAAACAGCTGCTGTTAACATAAATCTCTATGGGGAAAGTTTACGCATTTTTACAATAACTTGAAAAGTTTTTGGCGTATGGTAATAAATAAGGTGTCAAATTGTTCAGAATTAAAATATGCATAACATATATTTTTTCCAGAAAGTCGAAAATTTTGAAGGTTAAGGGTCCTTAGACCCCTTAAGTATCAATGATATTTAATCCATCAAACTTCTATGAAAACAGAGCACAATATTGTGGCAGGGACAGCTTATATGTGTCTAGGACGAAACTTGCATACAATGCATTAGTAAGTTACTTTTTTTTAAATTAAAACATTCGTTACACAATGAAAATGAGTTGGTTCTGAAAATTGCAGGAACTTCATTTTCATTAAACATGGAAGGTATTTTCATAGGGCAGGGGATAACACCACAAAATAACACCCCGAGTGACGCAAGAGCTAGGAACGCCAGTGAATATATTTATATGTATAAATATTGAAAAATTTGCGAGTAGAAATCCTGTAGTTAACAATGTTCGTAAAGTAAGAGGAAAAAGATGGACAGTGAAATCTCGTTACAGCGAATACCAATACAACGAAATAAATATTTAGTCCCGATTTTATTGCCACCACATCGTTTGAATTCCGTTACGGGGAAATTCCCGTTATATCGGGCAAAATATGCGGTCCCTTGAAGTTCATTGTAGCAGGATTTCGCTGTATTTAAACTAATTAGGTGGATTATACCGACGGGAGAAGGAGAAGGGGATAATTTTTGTCATAAAAATGACTATGGTAATATTAAAGTTACAACGTAATATAATGAAGTTCATAATGTAATTAAGTTACAACATAAAATCGACGAAAATTATATTTTTTCTCGCCTTTCGGGGACACAAGAACCCACTTTCCTTAATACAAAAGGATGCGACATTAAGCTATACACAATCAATTAACTCATCATAGTGTTTTTGTATTTGTGCGTTGCAACTTTTTTAAAACAACATGTTAAACACTTTGTTAAAATTACATGACATTTACTGTTTTTCATCATAATGTTTTTAATCTAAGTTTTTTAGGAATAAATTATTGCCTAAGTTGCTCCTTGATAATGTAGCTATCTGTGGTGAAAAAATGGTTAAAATCGGTCCTGTAGTTTTGAAGATTACCCCGGACATACATACACACAGAAGTAGCTATTTATGAATAAAGATTACACCACTGCTACAATTGAATTGCATTAATGTAAAAAAAGTAACAATATTAATAAAAGCTTTATTTTTGTCTAATTTGAACATTTCTTGCTGACTCAGAGAAAGCAAGCTCAGCTATTTAAAAAAATGCCTTTTATGTTAAGAAATAAATAAATAATTTGATTTATAGTTAAAAACTGTCAATAACTTTAAGATCTTGTCATTTCGGGATTAGTAGCAAACAGTGATAAATTTAAAAAAAAAATAAATAATTTGAATTTTGTCATCTTGAATTCAAATTATGTTTTTCGCAATCATGAGTGTGTGTGTATATGTAGGCGTGTGTGTTTGTGTGTGGGGGGTATGTGTGTTTGTGTGTAGGGGGTATGTGTGTTTGTGTGTAGGGGGTATGTGTGTAGGCATATGTGTCTGTGTGCAGGCATGAGTGTGTGGGTAGTTGTGTGTATGTGAGTGTGTAGGTATGTCTGTGTGTGTTTGTGTATGTGTTTAGGTGTATGTTTGTGTGTAGGTGTATGTCTGCGTGTGTAGGTGTATGTATGTGCGTGTAGGTGTATATGTGTGTAGGTGCGTGTATGTATGCGTGTAAATGTATGATATTGACGAAACCTGGAGACGGTTTTTGCTAGAGGTGCAGCATCGTGAGGAGCCGGTTGACGGTGGTGCTGGCAGAGGGTGCTGGTGGGAAAATAAAATGATAGGAACGCCAAAAACAGTCAAGTGAGAACAATAAGCAATCGTGATTGCTCAAAAAAAAGCTTACACTAAGGAATTTTTTCAGTCATCACGAAGTTTAGTTGCATTAGTGCAATAATTTTTCTGAAAACATTTTTTTGTATTATTTGAATTCATCTTGTTGATTCAGAAAAAAACAAGTTAAACTATTTTTAAAACTCCTTTTATGGAAACGCTGAAATAAATACTTTGGCTTACATTAAATAATTGCAATAATTTAAATGATCTCTTAATATCTAGTTTAGTCGCAACCAACGCAAAGTTCTTTAAAAAAACGTGCAAGACGTTTCCAGTTATTTCTGATTTTTTCCACGGATTGAATTCCTTACATTGGGTGCCCTTTTCATCTTTTCAACTTTTAAGTCCTCAACTATGATTCTCCTTAAGTATAACTTTCCGCCAACAGTAGATGCTCAAAAGTGAGTTGTTTGCCAAAAAGCATTTGGTTATGAATGCAAATGTCCTTATTTCTAGCTTTTAAACTTTCTTGAGTTTAACGCTAGCAACTATCGTTAAACTCAAGAAAGTTAACTTCTGATTATCTTTTGCCAACTATTCCGTTAGCAAAGGAAGATTCATTAATATGCAAAACTTCTTAGCATATTAGATGAATCTTCCAAATTTGAATGCAAGCAGGTTTTTTTTTTTTTTTTTTCGTTTTTTAAACCTTCCAGTCAGATATTAGTTTGTTTGTTTTTTTTTACTTAATAAGTGCAACATCACTCATGGATAATGATTTTATCGCTTATATGTTAATTTGATTTCTCATCACCATTTATTCTAAAGATTGACCGAAACAAATTTGGACTTTCAAATTATTCCCCCATGCGCGTTTCGGAATTACAAAGAACCCTTTTTCCAATGGAGGTAACACGAGCTTATGGATATAAAGACCAAAAGAATCCGATCAAAGCCTTTTTGGGAGTCATTAATGTCTGATAATTTTTCCTATAGGTCATGTTTTTTGCATTGAAAATAACTATTTTAACTACGTTTATTTATTTTTATTAATCTGTACCTTTCCTAAATCATTTTTTCAGGAACCACTAACTCCATTCCTCATATTAGTAGGTATGGTTTCCTGAAAAAACAGCTTAAAAGAATTATCATAAATTTTTCGTTGTAATGCTTTCGAACATAAAAATCTTATCAGAAATTTAACTTTTTATAACTGTTTCGCATATGGTGACACCTTAGTAAAGTCTCAAATGAGTGCAAAGCAACGTGACACTTTCAAGTGTATCCAAATCAAAAATAATTACAGAAACAATGCGTAGTTCCCCAGTAACCTTGATCGAAAAGTGTGGGTATTTCCGACCTTCAGCAACCAACCACAACTATGAAAGTGAGTTTTACGGCAGGAAGTGGGCTGAGTATAAAACAAAATTTTGACTTTTTGCAATGAGGAGAAAAACATAACAAGCTGTTCCGTCCAGAACTAAACGAGCCTACTTTACCGTTATATCCTTCATCGACTTTTTAGTATCTAATCAGAATTCTCTAATTTAGTTAATAACTGCAAAATTATGTCAAACATATCTTTCTAAAATTTTAAGCTAATTTATAGAAATAAAATATTTTTTTGCTCATCTGATACAATAGAAACGTAAAAGTCGCAGATGAAGTAGTAGCATTTCAAACAATACTGAGTGCTAAGCGCATAAGTCGTATCTGCAGCTAAGTTCAAAATGAGAAGTTAAAAGTTTTGCTCCTGTACGCATTTGATTGAGATACAACTTTTTCAGATATTTTTAAAAATATATTCCGCATACACTAATGACCATAAAACATTGTATTTAGGTGAAATTTGTGACAAAGAACCACCTGGTGATCGTAACTTAATCATGTTAAAAAGTGCAGATACTATTATTGTGCTTCACATGGCTGAATAGAGCTATTACATTTTTTCCATGAAAAATCCTTTATCGCGGGTTCCAGAAGAAAAAAAAATCATAATAAAAATCCCTTCGGATTTTATTTTTTCCTATTGCCAAAAAAATAATTTCAAGGGAAAAAAAATAAATAAAATAAAAATGAAAAATAATATAACGTCCACAAAAATGAAAAAAATTTACAATAAAAAAAAGAGGTCTGCCCAGCTCTTTCTGTTAAAATATAAAGGACTCCAAATTTCTCTTTTATTTCTCGTTGCCAAAAATAGAATAAATAAATTAAGTTTGTTTGAATCAGAATATTCCCTTAAACGTTAATAGATCGGGATTAACATCAAACCGACGGACCCCATATCAACACCCTACTTTCCAATTTTTAGTTTTAAATATTTATTTAATTAATTCATTTTTTACTTTTTTCTGTTTGTTTTCAACGATATAGCCCCCTTTTCCATTTCTTTTTCTTTTTTCTTTTAATTTTTTCGGAAAGTAGACTAAAAAGAAGCATTTCTTCCAATCCAAGAAAAAAACGAGCTGATGTGTGCAACACATGACTTCCTTTTACTCCAATTTAAAGATAAGAGTGCCTCGGAGTGAGCAAAGAAACACTTTAAATATTTTCACCCAAAATTTGTTGCGAGCCGAAGCAAAGAAAACGTTTTATACAGATAAATGTTCGCAATATTGGCAGTTTCAATGTGATTCAATGGTCAACTCTCTAAATATACCCAAATTAAAACCAGATTTAAAATTTAAAAAAAACGCCAAGTTGGCGACGAAGCTTGGCGATATATTGCCAAGTGTTTGCCAAATTATAGCACCACTTGAGTTTACATTGAAATTAACAATGATTTTACCACAAAAAGGTGTAAAGGACCCCCTTTGGAACATCCGAAGGCAACCAAAAGAGAAGGTGCACAAGTAGACCCCACTTGGAGTCTATGTACCAAATTTCAACTTTCTAGGACCGACCGTTCTTGAGCTATGCGAGATACATACACACACACATACATACGTACGGACGTCACGAGAAAATTCGTTGTAATTAACTCGGGGATCGTCAAAATGGATTCTTCAGGTGTCTTTACGTTCTTAGGCATGTATCCACGTGTGGTCGGGTTGAAAAAAAAAATCAATATTCATTCGGGGGCGAGCAAAATGGAAATTAAGGCCGATTTTTGAATGAAATTTTTTTCGCGAATACAATACTTCCTTTTTTGTAAAAGGAAGTAAAAAAAAACATCGTGAGTTTTTTCGACTGATTGATACTGCAACTTTATTATTTGCAATTCGAATATTCATTAAATTTTTATTTTTTGTTTTTATTTATATTAAAGAACATTTTTTGTTGCTGACTTTAAAAAATTTATGAAAAATGAGCACAAAGGCAATTTATATTTTACCAAACAAAGAAATTATTAATTGTTCAAAATGCATAGAAAATTGTTTTAGGTAAACACATTTATGTGTTTTATTTATAGAACCCATTTATTTTGTCACGTTTCATTTATTTATTTATTTGAAGGAAATTTTAATCACTCAAAAATTTCAGAGTATTTACTTTTTAGCTGTACATAACACCAAATACATTATCAACATAACATTTTTTCCGAGAGATTTAAATGGACTTCGCATCAGTATCATATAATTGTATCAAACAGGGCGATTTCGAAGGTGCACTTTTTAAAATCACTTTAGTTTTTCGATTGAATTTCATGTGCAATATATGAGCTCAATACACCTCGGCGGAAAATCTTTTAAAACCTAGCGAAGCAAATAACTCAATAAATTTAACCAGTAGACAAATCTCAACTATTGCACGAGCCCTAGTCACTAAATATGAAGGTGCCCGGATAATCGTTACTGTCAAAATTGCTTTATATAAAAAAATTATATATTAATTTGAATGTTTGGCATCTTGAATTCAAATTATGTTTTTCGCAATCACGAGCGTGTGTGTGTGGGTGCGTGTGAGTGTATGTATGCATGTGTGTGAGTGTTGTGTATGCAGTGCTGTGCGTGTAGGCGTTCGTGTGTGTGTGTGTATGTAGGCACGTGTGTTTGTGTCTGTGTAGGTGTGTGTATGTATGCGTGTGTGTAGGATATGGACCCAACCTGGACACGGTTTTCGCAAGAGGAGCAGCATCGTGAGGCCGGTCGACGCGACGGTGGTGCTGGCGGGAAAATAAAATCAGCGTAACGCCAAAAACAGTCAAATGAGAACAATAAGCAATCGTGATTGCTCAAAAATATTTTATTTTGTGTAAAGGAGCTCAAAAGCATAAGCGCGCTCTGACAGTTCAGATAATAAATACCTCTAAAAAGCATATAAATAAATGAAAAAATTAGCCCACCAAAACTCGACACATTCGAGTTGGTTATGAGGAGGTGATCTTGAATAGAGGCTTAGGACCTGGGCTTAAGTTCATTGTAGTCGGTCACTGCTAATGGAATTACACGTGGTCAAATGGGATGCAAAAATCAAATGTTTCACTATGAGCATAAATAGCAGAAGCTATATAACGTTTCAATTTCTTCTTAATAAAATTTGAATGTATTTGATAAAATAAGCCAATTTATTGTAAAAAAGCAGTCGAAAACTTTGTACTATGGAATGAGTAAAAATGACAACAACGTGTATAAAGTACAAATAAAGTAGTATAAAAGAGTTAAAAACTCAGCAAACAGCTGTTTCGGGGCTGTCACATGCAAGCCCCTTCATCAGTGCAAAAAAGAACTAAAAGTCCACACAATGTAAACCGGACGATAAAACTTTTTACTCAAGCCAATTTATGTTAAATACGAAAGTCAGACAAAATTTGATCATTAAAAAAAAATATGTTTGAAGAAAATTTACAAGTCTATAATTATGCTTTTTTAATACTTTTTTTTGCATATTTTAACCACAAAACTATTTATGAATAACGGGAGATAACTTGCTTGATTTATTTACCCGGCCGATGTATCCTTTTTTTTTTGGGGGGGGGGATGTTATGTAAAGTATAAGGGAAAATAACGCTTAAGAACTTAATCAGTATTAAATTTTTGAAATAATTGCTGATGTCACTTTTTTTAAGGAATTTATGTAAAGCACAATCTTCTTTACTAATAATAAAGCTGAAAGTCTCTTTGTCTGGATGTCCGGAGGATGTCTGGATTTCTGTGACACGCATAGCGCCTTGACTGTTCTGCCGATTTTCATGAAATTTGGCACAAAGTTAGTTTGTAGCATGGGGGTGTGCACCTCGAAGCGATTTTTCGAAAATTCGATGTGGTTCATTTTCTATTCCAATTCTAAGAACAAAATTATCATAAGATGGACGACTGAATTACGAAATTATCGTAACGTGGAACCATAACATGGGCACAAGCCAATTGGCGAGATACAAAATTATCATAACGTTTAGCTGTAACAAGGGTACAAGCCAACTGGTGAGAAAATTTACCATACATTATTTGTAAATATACAGGCGAACCAAAAGACCTTTTAATTTTTCTATTACGGGCAAAGCCGTGCGGGTACCACTAGTGAGGAATAAAGCTTAAGCATTCAATTAGTATTTAATTTTTAAAATTACTGCTGATACTAATCTTATTTTAGGAATTACGCAATGACCAATGATTAATAACGCTTGTATTTAAAATTTGAAATACTTCCTAATATCAGCTTTTTTTCCCTAGCAAGTTATGTAAAGCAAAATGAGGAATAAAACTTAAGTACTTAATCAGTTGGCACCCTCATGGGATGTCACTGTGACCTTGCAAATCTTTTCCTTATTCGGCAAATTTTGTTTGACGATTCGGCAAAATTATCATCATTCGGAGAAACTTCGAGTCCATTTCGACAAACTTTGGTGTTCCATTCGGGGAAACTCTCATAATGGGGTCGTTTCCGAAATTTTTGAAGCATTTTTTTCTGAAAGAGCATATGCTTAAAAACATAGGTTTTGACCATTTTTAAAATAATTTGACAATGTTTAGTATTTTTTAACGATTACTTTATTTACTGCGCAGATTCAATTTAATTTTTTACGCTTTTGCGCATGACATCACAAGTGATGAAATGCCATTCGCTGATGCCATTAGTGCAGAGCGCAAGATATAATGTGCTTCATTACTCACCTGACAACAATATAGTTGATAGCAAGTGCAGAGCACAATATTTATTCTATTCTTAATTATCATATCGTGTAAACGCGGTAGACCGTAAGCATTTAGCGTGCTAATGGAATGGCACGCCAAAGTTCATCACTTGTGACGTCATAAAGACCCCGCCTAGTTTGAAAAATTGGATATTTAAAAAAAAATAATTAAAAATTAATCGTTTTCAAAATAAGTTTTTCCTCGCCCATGTTTTTTTTAAATTTAATTTAATTTTATTTTATTAACTTCAGTGACTAATAGTAGTACTTTTGACTGATGGAAACAACCCCATTCGGCAATATTTGGAGTACCACTAGGCAAATTTAGAATTTCTTCCCTCCAAAAACTTAAGTACAGGGGGTCATCTTAAGAAACATTATTAAATGATTAATCAGCTGTAATTTGTAATCCAATTGCTAATATGATTTATTATATCCAAATAGGAAATTCAGACACTTGAGCTCACAATGTTCAAGCAATGCTAAACAATGATATCATTACGGACATAATCAACAATGAGTCAGTACTGTTACGCAAATTATTTTACTACACAGAAAACTGGTTCTTGATTTTCATTCAAGTTGCTCCATTGCACACCGTCGGAATTCGAAATTATTCCTACTTAATCAGCTCTCTTGTTGATTGTTTACGCTTGTTGATTTGCAGGCAACGAAGCGTGCAGTTGTATTCAAAATAGAACCGCTTCAGAGGACAGGCCAACCTGCCCGCCATTTTGGTTTTAAGAGAGGTTTGAATCTTGCAGCCTTGCTTTAAGTCGGTGGTTTGCAAACTTTTTTACAGGTCTGGATCTGTAAATTTTGCCCCCCCCCCCCCCCTGCAAAAACTCTGTAGGGTCCCTCCCCAGAGGCCAACAGTGTATATTTGTAACGTTTATAAGTCTTAATGCTAGTTTTTTTTCGATTTCTGGGGCCGTTGAGTCCCTTAAGGGTGCCCTCTACCCCCGCACTACGGGATCTGCGTGTGCGCAAATCCGGGCCTGTACCAACGCCTCCCTTTTTATCATAAAAGGTTTTTTCAGCCCTCCCTCCGGTTCAATTTTATTTTCCATATCAAGGGTTTTTTTTTTTTTTTTTTGCACTAATAGGAATTTTAAGAAAAACCGCGCCCACTCTTATGAAAAATACATTGATGTTTCAAAACCAGAGGTGGGGGGGGGGCAATCTCTCCCCTGGCACCATAACTTTCTCTGACTCCCTCCTGACTCCCTCTGACACCCTAAGTGACGGACCAAGAAACACATCTGAAGCTTAGCTACAAGCTTTCTTCAACGTGATTTTAGTACAAACACTAGTGATATCACGAGTTCATATTTGAAACCAAAATGGCGGATAAGTCTACTCTTGTTATAGCTGCCTCAGTTTTCAAAAGAACCACGTGAGTTTGTGAGTAACCACAGGCTTTGAAAGGCCCATTGCGTTTTCATCAAAAGATTCACCAATTCGTGTTTTTTCGAATGTAATCTGTGTTTAAATCATCACGCAAGTTCTTAGGTACAAGACTTAAGTTATCAGGAAGTTCTTAGAATTCTTTCAGCTGAGTCTGAGAGAAAAAAATATCTTTCTCTTATCTGCATTTTTTAATATCTCTTCTTTTTCACTTATTGTTATTCTCTTAAGGTTATCGATAAATATTAGGCTTTGTGTAAAGGTTAAGGTCTACTGTAAGAAGTACATTAACCCGTAATGAAAATTTTCCTCCTATTATGGAAATATTTGCATGTTTAGGGCAAGGACACCTCAATGGGAAATCAAAGGAGAGCATTAAGACTTTTCAAAAATTTCATTATTCGGCAAATTTTGTCTGATGATTCGGCAAAATTACCATCATTCAGCCAAGTTTGGAGTTCTATTCGGCCAAATTATCATCATTGGGTTTCACTCGGCAAAACTTAGAGTTCCATTCGGCAAATTGAGAATTTTCGCCAGAAATTTAAGTTTGGGCGACCTTGTTTAGCTATACGCTTAGGGGCCAGTTGCAAATCATTTTTGTTGAACCCTGAAACAAGGACAGAACTCTGTAAAATATTTTTCATATTCCCTTTTGGAAACCTTTCTAACTGGCAGTTGTGATAACTGTGGCATGGTAAATTCGGCACTGCCTGATACATTCACTGGCCAAAGAATTAGAAACCTTTGTGAGAAACTTCTTGCCTCACTCGCACTGTGCAAAGGTCAGAAAGGAGTTTCATGATATGAAGCATGTTCTGCTGGCATGGAAGTGGTGCCCTGGTGCTCCTCGAGGACAAACAAACAGCCATGCAATACCCAGATATACTGGCAGATCCAGTGCACCATGCATTGTTGCATTTTTATCCTGGTGGCGACGAACATTTCATGTGCTATAATGCAACTATACATCGTGCCAGAAGTGTTGAAAATTGGTTCGCTGAGCATCAGCCTGACTTCCAACACTTTCCATGACCACCGCATAGCCCAGATCTTAACCCCATAGAAAATGCGTGGCTTATGATGGAAAGACGCATCCGACAGCGCTCTCCTCTTCCATCTAATTTACATGATCTAAAAAGCTGCATAGCTAGTGTATGGTGTTTTTTGGATGCAAATGCACTCCAGAAGCTTGTAGCCACGATGACCAAATGACTAATAACAGTTATCTGAGCAAAAAGTGGTCCAATAAATATTGAATTTGCGTTTCTAATTCATTGGTCAGTGAGTGTGTAAAGTTATATAATTTGATTCTTTTTACGATATCTACAAATACTGGAAATAAAGGTTAAGGTGAGCTATGTCAAGAGTACTTTGTTAACAGGAAACAAGAAGTTCCATCTAGAACTATACGAGCCTACTTTCCCGTATACCCATACTACTTTCTAGTACCTGATCAATATTCTTCAAAATAGCTAAAATCGCAAATTGTTTCAAACATATTTTTTTATTTTTCAAAGCTAATTTCTAGGAATAAAATATTCATCACTCATCTAAAAAAATTTAGATGCATAAAAAAAAATAAACAAACAAACAAATAAAATAGCTGCACCTTTTAAACAAATTAGCTAATACACTTTTTTCCATTTAAAAAAAAATTCTTTAACAGCTTTCAAAACGAAAAAATAATAATTAAAATTGATAAGCTCATTAAAATAAAAACATCATATAAAAAAAATTGTTTCTTTTTCCCCTGTTGCCAAGAATATTTTTTTTAAATGAATTAATGCACTTACCAAAATAAATAAAAACAATAAAATGTCAATTGAAAGAAATAATTTTCATTGTGAAAAAAAAAAAAATCGTCTGCGCATATCTTTATGTAGAAACATAAATGACTTCGAGTTTATTCGCCGAAAACTGAATACCTAAATTAAAACTTTAGCGTGAAAATAAAAATAAATCATATCAACAATAATTATTTCACAGTTAAAACCATAGCTGTGGAGTCGGAGTTTATCTCATTTTGAGATAAAGGAGTCGGAGGCGAATATCCAAGAATCGGAGTCGGTCATTTGTCCTCCGTGTATAAATTTTTGCCAAAGCTACGAAATCAGAGTCGAAGTCGGGGAGTTGGAGTCCGATTAATTGTCGGGCACAGGAGTCGGAGTTAGGTGCCCCTAAATACTCGGAGTCGGAGTTTGGAGTCAAGAGCTATTTCCAACAAAATTTGTTTGAAGTAAATACGCCTTCAAGTACGGAATCTACATTGACTTTCAGTTTCCCCGTAGGCGCTAATGAGAAGGGATTTGAACTGTTTAAAATTGAACGGAAAATTGTTCAAATCAAAACGGTATTTTATATACAAGTTTTTTATACAAAGCTTTTTCCTACAAAGTTTGTTTGAAACAAATTCGCCTCACAGTTCGGAATTGCCTTGAATTTCCCCGTAGGCGCTAATGTTAAGTTTCTTGAACTGTTTAAAATTGAACAAAAAATAGTTCAAATCAAAAAGTGAAATATGGGAATGAGGTGTCCTCGCCAAGATCTTTCGAACAAAAAAAAGTTTGTTCGAATCGGACTATTCATTCAAAAGTTATTAGGGGGGGGGACAGACCGACAGGACATTTTTCCCCATCTCAATGCCCTACTTTCCAATTTTTAACTTTTCGATACTTATTTAATTATTTTATTTATTTTTGACTTTTTTTTTGCGATATTTTTAAGATGCATTAAGCCTTCTTTCATGCTTTTTCTTCTTTTTTTGACTTTTACTGGGAAAGTAGGCTAAAAATCCCCTTATTGAACAATCCCAAATTTCCAAGAGCATTTACGCTAACAAAAGCCTTTTCACTAAACAAATCAGGCAATTATCTATTTATCTGAAAAGACAAACTTTGGTACTTTCTGACGTATTTTACTTTTGGTGGGTCCTAATTTGGGGTGCAGCAGTTATATGCAAGCATACATGCACCTCACTTGGCTTGGTATCTCTTTTTCCTAACTGTAAACTTCCTGATACAGTCGCCCACTATGTGCGTTGCTACGGAGTCCAAGTTTTGAGGAAAAAAATCAAAGGGAGAACGAGGAAAGTATTTTGAGAAACATATTGCAGCGTAGTTTCCTAAAAAAGTGGCGGCCAATATTTGTTTTTTCTTCTAGCCATTGGCGACCAAAAAACTTTCTCACTCTTGATATTTATCTTAAGTAATCCTTATAAAACACTTAAATCCAGATAAGCCGTTTCCAACATCAACTATAACATTAAAATAATTAATCAAATAAATCCAACAAAATTATCCCTTACGTTTTCTATTGTCTTATTCATAAAAGATAATTTTCCCCCATTAAATACTTCATTACAAATATTGACATGACAGAAATATTCCACTACGAACTACTAACGCGACAGTTTCTTTCATCAACTTGATGAATATTACTTTGCAAGATAAATCCTCGATCTTCAGGTCACACTCCATGTCATTGTGTACCAGCGCTAAGCTAACGACTTAGAACTGTTGCAGATCATTAAATTTGCATCGCCTTTCACGGATGTCTGATAGAGAGGTCTAATACTGTGAATAACCTCTGTGTGTATAGAGGATTCTTTGACCTCATGAAAGGTGTAATAAGGCAGTAAAGGAGCAATTTGCGAAGAGAGATCGCTCTTTCAAAAAGTTTTCTGTTGAAGATAGTTAAGGCGTTATTATACAATATTCAACAAAAGTAAATGAGGGCTGAGGGGCTTTGCTTTGCAAAAAGCAAACATTATTTCCTGGTGTGGAAAGGGGCCTGAACGTGTGATGAATAATTCAAGTGAATATTCAAAGTGCAGTTGGAAATTCTCTTTCAGCAGAGACCGTTTCAGATTGCACTGAACAGTTTCTTCCAGTAAAAAGAGAATATTTTTGAGAAAAATTAGGTAGTGTAGGTTCCAGGCCCGTCCTTTAGGTGGGGGGAGGGGCATGGAAGATCAATTGCTCATCCCTGATTTGAAAAATATATATATGTTACCGTTAAAGTATATAATGCAGTTATTTTATAGAATACCTAGTTATTCCATGAAATAACTGATCGTGTCCGCTAAAGTGTGTAATATGTTATTAATTTGACACTTTTAACTAGTTATTCTATGAAGTAACTAGGTATTCTATAAATTAACCAATGAGAGATAGTTAAAGTTTAAAATAAACAACATATCTAAAATGAAATAACTAGGTATTCTATAAATAAACTAATGATAGAACATTAAAATTAAAAAGGAGTAATTTATGCAGCGTTATAAATGGTATTTATGGAAACGTACCATAAAATCATTTGTTACAACAAGGATTACTAAAATGACACTTGGAATTACAAAGAGCATTATTTCTAAACAAAAACTGGCGCCAACACGCTAAACAAGTTATCTCCCTATGGAATAGTTCATAAATGCAGTAGGGGTGGAAGGTAAATGTATTTGACGTGCAACATATATAGTACAGATTATTTTACACCTTAACGGGCTGCAGATCGATATTGTATGAAATAAAATAACTAGTTAAACCATGAAATAAAAGATAGTTTTACTTACACTTTAACGGACGCGATCAGTTATTAATATATATATATATAAATCTCGTGTCACGATGTTTGTTCGGGGTAAACTCCGAAACTACTCAACCGATTTTTCTCAAATTGCATATCTATGTGTCATTTTGTCCAACTTAAAAGATAGGATAGTTTTTATAATTTTTTATCGCAAATTTCATATTAATTATGCAATAATAGTGTGATTAATTGTTTAGTTCTAAAAATTCTTAATAGATGGCGGTGTAAGTTAATTAATAGATATAACTATAACATCGTATGACTTACTGCTAAAAACACCAGGATAAAAAAACTCAGAAATGCTGCTTAGAATTTCCATATAACGTTTCGGGATATTACAGGTTATTATTTACTTCCTGAGAAAATCAACTATATTTTTCAAAACGTTTCCTTGAATTGCAACAAATTGCAGATTTCACACCGTTGTGAAAAGTATTTTTCTCCACCAGTATCAAGATTAACTAAACGTATTTAATAGGTGTATCGGTTTCCGAGCGATTACGGTTCGTCCAGATTGACTCAACACTCAATGAGTGCGAAAAGATATCCGGATCAAGAAGCTTTGCAAGAGCTGCAGAGGAACTACATTTGGGGGGCACGGCAGTGCCCCCGCCAAGTCGAGCGCGAAGCAAACACTGCCGTACCATCTTTACTGGAACCATTTCGCCGCATTTTCGGGCCCCTATTTGAGAACCTTCTGGTGAGACTAGAACGCAGAAATTTTCGTCATCCAGTAAGCTATAATCACATACTTAAAATCCGAAATTTCAAGTCTGTAGGTCATTTAGTTCCGAAGTTAAGCGAAAGCAAAGTTTCGCATTTATGACACTCACTCACTCATGATCATCAAAATAGAACTAGTACTTTCCATGAACTCAGAGAGGTGAAATTTGGTACAGAGTTAGAATTTGATGGCCACATAAAGGGAAAACTATAAAAACTAGGCTAATTGAAGATCTGGAGTGACCCTGATTAGAAAACACAAGAGCCCAACCAAATTATTCGAGATCGACATAACGCCTTTATAAAAAATATTCAACTTGGCGGGCCGCTTTATTTGATGTCAAAAATCGAAAGCTGAAGTATCTAATGAAGAACCCTCAGGTGTATTAGAGATATGGCAATGCCCCGTTCTACTATTGGTACATAAAAAATCGACTGTCATTGCTAAAGTCCAGCGTAGTGGGACACATCTTCTAATTTAATCTAGCCTAACTTTAGTCTACTCGAACATTACACAAATTAAATGTTTCTACAAAAAGAAGTGAAATCCCACCAAAAACATTCTGTAAAAAACTAGCCAAGTCTCGATGGAGCTGCTTGTTTATCTCTAAAAAGTAGTGAAATCTAGACAAAGTCATGACAAGTCTAAGGTTCCTTACTGCGATTTCTTTATTATTATAGTTAATGTTGTGTGACTTGGCCGTTAAAGGGTACACAAGGGTATAAAACCAGGTGCTCCATGACACCATTGCACCAATCTTTCGCCAGAACCGCTACCCATTGACGATGGAAAATTGCCACTTGGAAAACGTGTAAACAAAATTGACTTGTACCCACTAACGTATAAAGAATGTTTAACGGCCAAGTCACACAACATTAACTATAATAATAAAGAAATCGCAGTAAGGAACCTTAAACTTGTCATGACTTTGTCTAGATTTCACTACTTTTTAGAGATAAACAAGCAGCTCCATCGAGACTTGGCTAGTTTTTTACAGAATGTTTTTGGTGGGATTCGACTTACTTGCTTGAAAGTCTGTCTTCGCGTTGGCAAAGCGTGCATTAATGCGTTGAGAACTTTCTTAGAAAAGCAGGAAGGTTCTAGGCTATTATATAAAACATGCGTTAGGCTTCGCTGAAGGTGCCAGAATCATAACTGCCTTTAACCAAGAAGACTACTGAATTCTTCAAAAATATTCCAGTTAATTTCAGGAAGGTTAATGAATTTAAGCGGAAAATAAATATTTTCTTTATTTTGTTCCCCAAGAGATTTTTAATATCATTAATTATTGCAAAGATACGTTCGCAACAGAAAATTGCAGTGACAATTGCATCGTCAGGCATTGCTGCTACTTTTTTCAGATGGTAGACGAACAGCACATTCAGCTTTAAAGTTGCCTACTAGATATTCATAACAAACAAAATCAACGCATGATTGAAACAATCGTTTTTATAGCGTAATGTCGAGATAATGCGATTGGCCATGAACATGCGAATATAAACGCAAAATAATCTAATTGCACAAGTATTTTCTAAGCAACTGCTGGGTATTGGAAACGGTGAAATTGAACTCCATCAAAATATACAGTACAACAAAGAGCCAGACAATTTCTACACTGCCGTTGAGACGAAAAGTGAACTAATTGAGAGTCTATTCCCAGATAAATTTAATTTTTTTAAAATCATAATTGCCTCTGTTGTGGGGAAACTCCCCACTCATTTTTCTCCACTCATTTTTCTCTATCTTCCTTTGTTTATTTTTACCTTTTTGTCTTGATTGACCCCCCCCCCCAATTTTCTTCTATTTATCTTTATTTTTCCTTTTTTCGAATATTTTTTGTTTCTGTTTATTTTATTTCTTGGTTTTCCATTCTGCTTTTCCTTTCTTGCGGTTCACGGTTATCGACAATTTCTTTTCTTTTTGTTTAAGCTTCGGCTTAATCCTTGTCCAATTGAATTCTTTCTTTCTGGGTTCGTACCTAGGAGAAAGCTCCTGGCCTTTGCTTGCATTCCTATTGGTTCCTGATCGGTTTATAACTTTGTCATTGGTGTTTGGCTAATCCGCTGTTTTTATCTTTTAAGCTGCATGCTTATCTGCTCTTGGCTTTTGTCGGATGTCTTTTCATCCATAAGCTCATTATTTTTTGCATTGAAAAAGGCGTTCCCTGTAACGCCGAAACACGTGTCTGCTGTAATTTACAAATTTGTGCTTCTACTTACGTTGTTTGGTCTGACTTTACTATGAGCCAAACTGTTGTCGCGTCGTCTGGATCTGCACTAACAATGAAGTATTTTTCTGGTCGAAGGAAATTTTCCTATATAGAGGAGAGAATGGGGTATCTCGGACTATGCTTGTGCAAAATTGCAGTAGAATACAAATATAACTGATAGGTTATTAAATAAATATACGTATACCACAGCGGAGAACTATACACTGGTCTCCAAAAGTTAAGCATGATTCATAAAATGCGAGAAAAATCTGTAAATTTTCGTAAAATTATATAAAGTTACTTATGGAGATTCATTGGTTGAAGAAGAAACAATATGTTTATGCAAAATAGTATAGTCGATGGTGTCATGCGCGAATTAGGTGCGCGTTTCGGAATGTGGATAAAACAGCTCGCACGTTTTAGAGAGTTCAGGCGCGCTTCATGCAATTGCTGTACCAAAAAATCTGGATCTGGTGAAACAGAACTAATAATGACACAAAGGCGCCAATTGGACATGTTTGCGAAAGGAAGAATCGTTGGAATGTTAGAATCTGGACGATCACAAACTGAAGTGCCTCGTATTCTTAATGTGCCTCAGTGTGTAATCTCGAGACTGTGGCAGAGGTTTTCAAATACGGGAGATGTTACCCGCCGACCAGTACCAGGTCGACCAAGAGTCGCAACCGCAAGCCAAGATCGTTTTCTGGCAATTTCTGCACGTCGTCATAGGAACAGCTGTGCCAGAGAACTGGGTTCGGCGCTCAGTGCCGTCACAGGAATAACAATTTCGAGGCAAACTGTTTACAGGAGACTCAATCATGTCGGTCTGTATGCCAGAAGACCGGCAGTTTGCATTCCTCTCACATCAGCGCATAAACGCGCTCGTTTAAACTGGAGCTTGCAACATCGGCATTGGAGTCTGGGACAGTGGGCTAATGTGATGTTCAGTGATGAGTCCCGCTTTACTGTACAGAGTGATTCTCGTCAGGTAACAATCTGGAGAGAAAAGGGGACTCGTTTCCAACCGCAAAACATAAAAGAAAGACATCACTTTGCGTCAGCAGGAGTAATGGTGTGGGCGGGCATTATATTGGATGGCCGCACCGACCTCCATATTTTTGAGGCAGGCTCAGTCACTGGTCAAAGATACAGAGACGAGGTTCTTGAGCCTTATGTTTGCTTGTTTCGAGGTGCTGTTGGTCCTGAGTTCATATTCATGGACGATAACGCGCCATGTCACCGAACAGCTGTGGTCGATGAGTTCCTCGAATCAGAAAATATCCAGCGAATGACGTGGCCTGCGAACTCCCCTGATCTCAATCCTATCGAGCATATCTGGGATATGCTCGGGAGACAATTTGAAGCCCGTTCGCCCCCTCCAAGCTCCGCTCCGGAGCTAAAAAGAGCTCTCCAGCATGCTTAAAACTGTTTAAGCCCACAACTCATCCACCACCTCATAGAAAGTATGAGTAATCGTTGTGCAGCGTGCCTGGCAGTCAGAGGTGGCCATACGCACTATTGAATTTCAGCATCATCTTTTAAAGAAAAATTTTTGTCCAAAGAGTATATTCCTCATATGCCTAATTTTCATTTAAACTATTTTTTGGGATGATAAAAGTAAATCTTACCGTTTTTTTTGAGTAGTTTCCTTATTTTGTAACCGTGTTGCACTCGCATATCACGTTCCTCCCTATTTCGATGTATATTTCTCATATTACTCACATAACAATTATGCTTAACTTTTGGACACCAGTGTATATT
Organism: Uloborus diversus; assembly: GCF_026930045.1. Taxonomy (NCBI): domain Eukaryota; kingdom Metazoa; phylum Arthropoda; class Arachnida; order Araneae; family Uloboridae; genus Uloborus; species Uloborus diversus. The sequence continues at coordinate 199,290,603 of NC_072732.1, read as the reverse complement.
GTAAAAGGGGTTTCAAAGTGAATATTTTTCGGTAATAGTGCTCTCGACGAAGTAATATGCTGCCACCAAAAAATATTCTTTTTATAATGTTTCAGTGGTCCCATTTATTGAGTAATTACATGAAATACACCGCCAGCTCAGTGAATTCCAGTCGAGGACTGCAATTTCGTGCTTATTAGCACTCATCAGTCCGGCTTAGGAAGTGGCTAAGCTGGAGGTGGAAAACCTCTTGAGGAAACCAAGAGTGCCAAACAGACTGGTAGCTATAAAAATTAGCACTGACCAGACGAGTGACCAAAGCAATGGTTCAATTCAACTCGAAGACTGAAGGCAAGGCATAGTATATTCAGTAATTAGATGACTAAATAGATAGATCAATATATGTCTTGTTGATAATTTAACTTTGTTTTGAATGCTGGATCCATCACCTTTTTTATTTCGTTACTATTCTTTTAAACCGTACTCTGTTGCTACAGGAATAATTTTGATCAAAAACAAGCAAATGTTTCATCAGAGTCTGTCCTTTTTCTAACAAAAGTTTTAGCATTTAAATTATGCTTGTGCATTACGATTGTAGGGTGGATGGACTTGAGGTGGATTATAAAGTACATTGATTTTTGTTGTAGTTTCCTTTCCGTGGATGGAAAATTTCTTGTTCCGTTCCAGAAAAACAAAAATAAATAAATTGTAATTCCCTTTTTTTTTTTGCTTCTTATCTTATTCTTTCCTTTTAGCAATAAAACCTACAATCCTGTTCAAAGCACACGAGTTAACATGAAAAAGGCCCTTCGTAAATCTAATAATAATTTTCAATATGTCTTTTTAGGTCAACGCGATTGAAGTGATCTGATCTTAGGTCAATGAATCTGAAGCGAAGCGAGGCCGCGAACTAACTAATGAATGAAGGTGCTCGACTGGACATTGCTTCACGCTCAGTGATTACCAAGAACAGCAACAAATAATAATTGAATCCTTTTTGGATTTTTAAGGTAAAACTGGTTTCTTCCTTCACTCTTCTGATATGAACAAAATATGAACAAATTTTGCAGTTTTAAAAAGTGAATTAATCATTCAACTTTATTTTATACTAGAAAATCGTCCGTCAAGATATGACGGGCTTATGCTCTTGCTTCTACATTTGTAATTGCTTCTACATTTGAACGAAGCCATTGCCTGTTTGGTGATATTTTGAGAGTTAATATTGTAACCCTAACTTCAGTGGATTAACCCTAAACTCCAGTGTATTAACCCTAGAATCTAGTAGGTAGCGTTCATTGTTGACCATGTTTTCGTTTCTTCATTCCCGTGAAATGACACAGTCTAACCAGTAAAACAGTTAAGTTACCGGATCGAGTTCAGCCTTGTCACATGCCTTTCCCTGCATGTTAAACATTACCAAAACATATTATCAAATTATCATGGAGTGAGTTTCATTGTTGAAACTCGCGGGTGATCATTGGCTATTATATATACGAGGATGTGTATTTAGAATATACAGGACGTTCAAAAAGGGTTTTAAAAAAATTAAAACTGATTGTACAGGTCTGAAAAAAAAAGATCTATATATAATGGTGAAAATGAATGCAATTTTACAATTTGCACAAGTTTATTCAACAATATCACCAAAAGAGTACTTTTTTTCTCAGTGGGATTGAATATTGATTCTTAACCCCATTGTTGATGAAATGCGTTGCCCACTCCCATTGTAGGCTAAAATATTTTTTATATGTGACACCATTCTCGGTGGAAGCCATTACATGTAAAAATGTTGGCGTCCAGTTTCCCACCAGCGTTTAATGTCAGATCTCTTTCTTTCTTTTTAATGGGGCTGCGGTAGAGGCAGTGCCTTTTGCAGGCCTAGTACGATCCCATGGCATAGCAACCACTCTTTCACGTGGCACCACTATCGGTGGGATGCCATTCCCACGAGAATTTCGACACCCAGTACGATACCCTGGCATAGCAACCACTCTTTCACGTGACACCACTATCGGTGGAATGCCTCTGCCACGAGAATTTCGACACCCAGTTTCCCCACTACATGGAGGCACCTGGACTCTATTTGATGCGAAACAGCACTAGGAATTTAAATTTGGCAATAGATTCTAAATGCCAAACGAGAACTCGAGGGGTCTTTTACATGCCGCATAATCATACGACATGGATGCTGTCAATTTTCTGCATCTTGAAAATCCACCGACGAGAGCCAGGACCGATCCTGCGCGTTTGAGCGTAAGAGATCAGCTTCGAACCACTACACCACTCTGTCGGCATTGAATATGAGATCTTTTTCTATGCCAATTACATAGACTAGGAATTTAATTTCGAAGACAGCATCCGAGTTGTTGCTGGCTTGTGCATGGACGGTTTAAATTGAACCGAAGGTGGATAAGACAGCCTAGTCAATTTTAGTGCAGTTATCTTTGTAGAGATCTTTATGTGCATTTTCAGTAATTTGTTGTAGTTTCCTTCGGATGGCAAGGCAGGAAACTATGTAAGCTAGGTTTAAAACTTGCTCGGGGTAGTTCCTACAGTTCTGGTATGTTCTTGTTCCATCTTTTTCATTCCTCTAAAGCGTTTCATCCTGAGTGTTGTTAGGGGCTTTGCAATTTCCTATTGGTAGTTGGTTCTCAGGCTTGATGTTAAGTCTTAATTGTTTAGTCATTGAGTTAAAATTTTGAGACTGCGATAATGTCTTTTAGGGTAACATTAGAGGATGAATTCGTGTTGAGGTCTGTTGCCTCCTTTGTCAAAGTATCTGCAACCTCATTTCCAGCAATGCTAACATGCGCTGGGATCCATTGAATAAAGCAATTTTTAGTTTAATTTGAGAATATGATCTAGGGAGTTGTTTATGTTGCGAGCGAGTCGGGAGTATCCTTTCTCAATTGTCTGTAGAGTAGCCTTACAGTCGCTAAAGATAACTAATGCGTCAGCTCTCAACCTTTGATACAATATTACGAGGTGGACGCTAACGACTTTCTTCTCATGAAAATCCACCAGCTTGGGCTGGGTTGAACTCACAAACTTAGGTGTACGAGGCAACGCATTACCATTACCACCACCTTTCAGCCCAAAACAGTTAATGTAGATGACCAGAGGGACAACCAAAGCTTGGTGTGCAACCCAGCTACATCAGCGTATGAATAACTGACGCACTTACAGTGGAATGCAACTGCAGGTCCCGTAACTACGGTTGAGATTGTTCTTTCCAATGCATGCAATCACATCTGTTATTTTGTCTATACTTTTTTTGGACATGCTGCAAAATTTGCTTGAGTAATGTCCAGTGATAGAGATATGTCCAATGAGTTGAGTCCATCCAATAACCCAGATTGCATAAGTGACGTTTAAACGTTTCATTAACGTTTTGAAATAGTTGACACGTTGACAACCATTGTAAAACGTTTATGAAACGGAGTGTGCTACCTGGATAAGACGTATTGATCCATGAGAGATAATGTACCCATAAGTGATCTATCGATTGATCCATCCATCCATACATACATACATACATATCAATGGTGCACTCGCAAGTTTTCCTGTACCAGAACGACAGTAAAAACCGTCTTACTTCTGTCCAACGCCCTACCAAGGGCTAAACTCTTCACAGAACATTTGGCTTTATGCCTTGCTGCAAATCATTGTTGTTAATTCATCTAAATATTGTTCTTAACGGAGCATATGCAAAAAGAAAATAAAAAAATAAAAAAAAGAAATGCACTAAAGGTGCTTTTGAAAGTATCAAAGTTAATACAAAATTGAAAATAAAACGTATTTTATGTGAAAGGAAAATTTTTAGTAACATAACGTCGCGGCGTTTAGTCACGAATGCACGACTGATATACAGGGTGTCCGAATTAAATATACCAAATTTGAACAATAGTTGAAAAAAAAAAAGTTTAAGCTCTACTACGAGGGCAATATTGACCAAGTTTGACAGCTGAATTCTTGCAGTTTGACGGAATTTTTTTTTCTCGCAACTGACAAACCTGCAATATAATTATATTTATAAAAAAAAAAAAAGGAAATGGCGTCTCCGTAAGAGAAGTACAAATTGCTCTCTTTTATACAAAAATATGTAATAACTTAAAAGAATGTTTTTGTATCGAAACGGGAAAGGTCTAAAAGAGGCTACTATGGGAGCTAATAAGAGGGCTTACTAAGATACTAAGAAAGCTCAGGGCTACTAAGGAATTTTTTTAATAAAATCTTTGTGAGTATCGATATCTAATTTTAGTTAGCCTGTTCTCTATCAAGCATAGCGGCATCCAAATTCAGTACTTTTGATTCGGACACCCTGTTTGTATACCTACGCACTAGTGCAGCTACTATTCTCCTGGGGGAGGGGTTGTCATCAGGGGTGGATACAGACTACCATTTTAGGGAGGGGGTCATATGCAAAAGAATGACCCTCCCCCCGAACGAACTTACGGTTTTAGGCACGAAAAATTTCTTTAAATGTCAATAAAAAAAACACGAAATCTGTGAGGAATATGGCTCTTAATAGGCACAAACGTTGCAAACTAATTGCATATTAACTGAAAGAAGAAGTTTCAAAAATTTGTTTTCAAAAATAATTAACGAATTCAAGAGACAACTGAAATCGTTTACATTTTATTCATACAGTGTTTTGAACGCAATGTAGACGGATACTATTGACGACGGTTTAGGGGAGGTTATGACCCCCATGACCCTCCCCTTGTATCCGCCACTGGTTGTCATAACAGTTCTTACATGTTTTATTAACATTTTAGAATTGACAGTAAGTCGTAAACCTCATGATTCGAGAGGGAAGGGGGGGGGGGTAGCATGTAGCAGCCTATGTTTTCCTCATTGTGCTTTCATTATTTTATCAAATCTACATTCCCACTCTTTTCCAAAGATAAAAAAAAAAATTCAAGAGCGTAACCTTGCAAACTGCGACTGACGAATTCCACTTTCTGAGGCAATCGTCTTTTATATGCACATCCTCTGCCGATTTCAAATTCCGCTCTTCAGCTTGCTCAGGTCGAGGGCGTTAACAAGGTTAGCGCTTTTGGAGCTGAAAAAACGCGAGGTACGCACCATTTCAGTGAATGGACTCATTGTGTGGTGAATCGCTGAATAAATTGAGGGCTGGTGGTATTTTTCTTCTTTGGAGGCTTCCGCTTGCTTTCATATTTTTCTAAGGAGCACGTAAAGGTTTTTTTTCCCCTCTCATTTGAAGGACCTCAGTTTTTGATTTTTGAGTGTACAGTTGGATTCCGCTACAACGCGATCCGACTTACGCGAAATAGCTATAACGCGAGTTTTTCGTGAGTTATTAATTTTTTATTGCGGACTCAAATTGCTCACCTGTAACATTAAATGTTTTTGGAAATTAGCGGCGGAGCGTTAGAACGGGTTTCGTTGACACTAAATATTGGTTTTGTGAATGGATTTTCATCTCTTTAGCATCACTGGAAGCGCAAGTTCACACAATATATTAGTCTAAACGACGCTTTCTTCAGTTTAAAGTTTAAACAAATAACTGCTCCGATTCTTAATTTTTTTTTTTTTTCATTTTACATATGAACTTTCATAAAATAGAATGACTCCCAAACGTGCTTTTTCATCTAAAGTTGGCGAAAATGGAAAGAAAAAGAGAAAGTTTCTGACCATCAAAGAAAAGGTCAAGATTCTCAATACGCTTAAACAATTAAAAAGTATTTCGGAAATAGCACGACAATTAAGTATGAGTGAATCTTTGATACGTACAACTAAAATTCAAGAAAATGAAATCCGTAGACTTCCAGAACTTAGTTTTAATACTGAAGCCTTCAGAGTAGTGCATAAACAAAATACAAACATCATGAAAATGGAAGCGCCTCTTTCATTGTGACTTAGAGGCCAGAAAGAGGGGTGTTCCCATACTGCATAACCCATGAATCATCTTCATCATTTTAAAAATTGTAATTAAGTTTGCGGTATCTACAGTGGTATTATAATGCAGTAATGTACTTAATGTAAGTACCGTACTGTTTTAATTCATGTCTCTCATTGATCATTGATTTTGTGCTTCATAATAGCAATTTATTGAAACGCATTTTCTAAAATACAGTAAAAAGTCGTTTCTTTATAAAAGAAACGTTAATACATAGTTAAGAAATGGTTTGAAACAATTTGAGGGGTGCTAACACATGTTTGAAATAATCGGGTACTAGGGGGCTATCGCCCCCTGCTCGCTATCGCTCGCCAACCCCCGGAACTGCTTACGCAGTTCCCTGTGGATCGCTTCGCGATCCATGCTCGTTTCGCTCGCTCGCTGTATGCCAATACATTAGCCTAGCTAAAATTTTCCGTAAAAATTAAAGTTGGTAATTGCATTTAGGTCACCATCCATTTAACCAATATGAAAATTACGTTCATAATGTTAATTTGTCTGCTTTAGCCAGATTTTCGACAGTTTAACTTTGCTGTATGTAAGATGACTGCCTTGGCAATGTGCACAACTTTACCATTATAGATACAAAAGTGTCTGTCATTGCTTTGGAGAGATTGCACTTCTACCTGTTGGTCCGCGGAAGGTATTTTATTTCCCTTCTACCACCCATTGGAAAACCAATGAAGGCATTCCCCTATCCGCCACCTGGGGACGCGCCCTCTAGGGGTTACAGGCTCCCCCGAGGGATGTATTTACATTATTTACACTCTTATATATTTACATATTTACACTCTTATATATTCTAATCTGAGAAAACTTCCTCATATACACAATTAAAAATGTCCCGTTTGGGAGCCACAACTGACACTGCTTCAAAAGATCTTGTTCTTGATAATGCCACATAGAGCTGGCCGTGACTAAAAACAGGCTCAGAGAGCACCAAACATATTTTCTCAAACGTTTGTCCTTCTTGTTGTTATTCTGAATCCTTGCCACGTCACGAACAAAAAATGGTTTAACTAAAAACGCGAAAACTCGCCAAGGCTACTTTGCTTGCACAATACTAAAACTACTATAACCCTAAACAAATTTGGCGAAACCTTTCAGCTGAGAATAAAAGGAATAAAGTAAATTCTTTCTCGGTTATTCATTTTGAACTGAACTGTCGTACTGAAGCAGAGAATAGACGACGCTCAAAGCGCCTACGCGTTCAAAACAACATTGCCGATGAACATGATTGTGGAGCAATGTGTGAAGAATGCGAATTTTGTGGTGCTCTTTATTGGCAGAAAGAGCGTAATACTGCAAATAAATATACTAAATGTTGCCATGACGGAAAGGTGCGGTTACCGGCATTGTGTGACGCACCTGATCTGTTGAAGGAACTGCTGACTGAAAATTCCCCAGCCGCTAAAAATTATCGGCAGCGAATCAGAGAATACAACTCTGGAAATGGCTCGTCTTAAATTGGATTCAAGAACGGTTTCCTGCCTTCTTTGAGCTTTTCTTTGCTGATTAAGGTTGAAATGGGCCACAGCCCGACTCAAACTCATCTCAAAAAAAAAAAAGTTCGTTGAGTATTCTGTGATTCAAGATTTCAAAACAACGTAGAAGTTTGTTTACATGATTTATCGGCGAAGTGTTGCCAACAGAGGTTTAGAAATTCACCCCTTCATTTGCCGGCACGTAAGAGAATTATATATATAGATGCTAATAAAATGTTTCGAAACATAAGTTGTTCCACAACGCAAAATTTCAAATTGCGCGAAGGGTCTTGGAACGCATCCCTCGCCTAAGTCGGGATCCGACTGTACTCTATTTTCGTACATCTTTCTCTTTTACCAAAGGGATGAGTTGCTTTTATTGACCTCCACCCATTAGAAAAGTTTTACTGATGTTATTTATTCGGAAATTTAAATTTTTGAATTAACTATTACGTGATTAAAAGTATTTTATTTTCAAGCGGGATTATTTCTTTCAAATGCTCAAGAGGTTGAAGACTGCATGAGAAATGTTTTCATTCACTAACTTTAAAGGACCGATATGTACAGTAAAGATGGGTCTTGAAACTCATTCAACTCCCTCTAAATCCCACAATGTCAATTTTAGTACTATGAGAAATCTTTATGCCACAGACTGTATATTGGAGGAAATCCATTCATGCTGTCATATTTGGTTGTAAAAACTAGACTAATTGGGTACAATTATTAAACATTTTTTTTCATCGAACTTGTCAGTACATTACATGTGAGGTAACTACAAGCAAAGAGATGTAATTAAAAATATTAAAATACTGGAGGCAAATTTTACAATTAGTAGAAGGAACTCTCACCTGTTTTGTGACAAGAGATGTTAATATTAACCCTGGTAGGAGTTGCTGTACAGCAAGATTTGGAAAAACTTTCCAACAAACACCTACTTGCCATTTCAACATTTGCTCACGATCTTTACTCCAAATTTCTAAAAACGCTCTTACACTCCTTTGTTTCTCATTGCCTCATGGGACTTTCTAACATTATCTTGTCTTCAGATAATGATAGATTCAAGTTGATACTCTTCTAACCTACGGCGGTAGAATTTGCAAACTTTTTACATACTATCTTTTACCTGTATGGATTGCATATTTATAGAAGATTACGTTTTGAAACTAGTTTAAGAAATACATTTGTAATTTGTTTCTTGTGTGAAATATAAAGCTGTTTCAACAACTTAAGTACTTCCAATTAAGTACTTATAAATTCTTAGTTCAGTAATAACTAGAATTATGAGCAAACAAAAATCGCTGTATATTTTTCTCTAATTACTTTTCCTCTCCATCTCTCCTAATTTATATATTGTTTTAATTAATTTTTTCAGGATTTAGAACTGAACTGTTGTATTCCATTACCAATCAAGCATCTGTCAACATGACCAAAGAAACGCCCAATAAGTCAATGAATAACTTGGAAAATAATAGAAGCATATTTTAGAACACATTCTTAATAAAAGAACTTTTACTCCAGAACATGACTACAAATTACGGGTACTATTACGAGCGCCCGAAGACGCCAAAGAGGTGGTTCAACCTTGGCGTCTTCTCCTGCACCTTAGGAGGCCTCATCTTCACCATTGGAATCATTCTTGTTGTTTTAGGGTCATCACCATTTGAACCGGAAGCCTTGTGGATTTCTGGCATTGTATTGTTATTGATTGGAGGCCTCTTGTTCTTCATGGGCATTGGATCAATCGGTCTATATCAGTCCAGAGAGGACAGGAGGAAGAAAGAACTGCAAAAAGCAGCAGCTAGGCATTATGTGTCTAGCGTTAGAGGCGGAGGGTCTAGTTTGTTGACATTGGTGGAACCAATGTAACTGGAAAAGTAACATCTATACTTTCATGTAAATATGTGTTCATTTCATTTTACAGTGTGCCCAAAAATGAATGATAGATTTCAAAAAAGAAAAGGGAAGCGATAGAAATCTATCGGAAAAGTTCGGGGAAGCACGGGATTTTATCCTACCCATTTGCATATTTAGTTAGCATTTCCGACAACAGTTGGCGCTACAGGTATACGAGAACTAAAATTTGAAATCGTATTATATCCATTCGGTGTTTTAGTACACAATAAGTTTTCCTGTGCTAGTGAAAATGGGAACATCATGCTACAAATGAAAGTATTCAATACTCTGCAAGCAATATACAATCAAAAGCTTTTGGATAACTTATTATGCATCAAGTGCTTATGATTATTGCTGCATAATTTTTGCTGTTGATGTTTGTAATTAATTTATGATTGTAAATTACGCTTCATTGCATATTTCATTGATGCTCAAATATGTTTTTCATATGTTAATATGTTGACACAGGCGTGGAAATTCCTTAAATTTTCGTTTAAAACTTTTCTTTTTGTAAAATAAATAAATGTATAAGAAGAAACTGAATGAGTTAAGTTCTTTGTATCGTTGAGCTGGTTGCAAAAGTAATTTTCTGTTGATTAGACTTCTTAAATACAGGGGTGCACATCCGCTTCCCAAGTGCAAGGGCGCACCCCCTCCCTTAAATATCGCGAAGACCTTACCCCCAAAAAAAGTGAAAAATACCCATCAACCCCGCCCCCAAGAATTTCAATGAGGTCTAATAATTCTTAGGTGGACACCCTCCTAAATAAGAACCATCAGTTTTCTGCTAATCTTTTTTTCCTTGAGAATTTTTGGTTTGAAAATAGATAGTTCAGCAAATTCAACTCAAATCATCTTCCCTCCCAATCCTTAGTTTTGACCTTAATTAAACTATGGAAAAGATAACAAATGCATTATGCGAGGTTTTTAAAAATTTTTAAACTTCATAATTACAGTTAAAATAATTTTCTTTTTGAGGAAAGGATATCAAAGTATCCCTTGGAACAAAGATTTTCAGTAGTCAAAAATAACAGAATAATCAGTGGTTGCGAGAGTTACATTTTATAGCCGATGCAATGACTACACGCATTACAAACACGACCACGCACACTTAAGTGTACGAATCACTAGTTTAAAAAGTTTCACTTCTTATAAAAATACTTAATGTTCACTTTTTTCTGCTAGATGGCAGCACTACAAATGAATCGTCGTTTAAATTTCGCTGTCAAACCAAAGCTTTTCAGTCTGAAGGATTAGGATTTTCCCACAGAATTTTTAGAATATCTTATCAAACCACTCTAAATAAAAGTCCAGTGAAATGATGAATAATGTTTCAGAACAATATTTGCATAAATCTATAGCAATGTAGAGCAAATATTTCGATTCCGTATTTTGATTAAGACAGTAAAATTAAAATTTTTTATATCCTGCTTAATGACATACAAAAGAGACCAATTTATAATGTTCATAGTTTATCTCTCTATATTAAAATTTATAACGTTTGACAAATTGTGAACGTGTCTGTGGCGGGTCTACCTCCAGGAGACCCCAAAATTGAGCCTTGAAATTTTGTACAAAATTACTTCGAGCCACGGGGGTGCATCTGGTCTTTTTTTTAAAACTCGAATTAGTTCTTTTGCAAAAAAAAATTTAAAGCTGAAATTTCTCAAATTTCACATATATTGCTATTAAAGGGATGAAAGATTTTCCACTCCCCTAAACATTCAATGTAGTTCAAATTTTTTTTTTTTTTTTTTTCAGCATCATACTAAGCTTGTTCCAATTTTCTCAATTAGAGAAGCAGATGTAAGGGTTTTTATTTTAGCAACAAGTCCTAGGCTCAAAATAAGTCAAGCCGGAGCTAAAGAGCAAAATGAATTATTAGAGACCACGAATTTGAAATCGACTTTTCAAACATACAAAACTTCCGTTTGCAATGCTTAGGAGCCCCTCAGCATCTATAACTGTGCAAGTTGGTACTCCCGGGAAAGGAGGGCTCTAGGGCGAAAGGAGGACAAAGCGTATTTTTTAAATATCTCGGTTTTGCATGTTTCTATCAAGTGTTTTCGTTTTCGGGTGGGACCAGGGTTGTGTTCTAATAATAACTTAAATTCTATTTAAAATGGAGGGAGACGGGGATTTTCATTTTGATCGGAAAACAACTCGTAACCCGTTTCTTTAAAATGATTCTAACAGACGATTTTAATTTTCATTACTTGAATCTGTCTGGATGTCTGGATCTCTTTGACGCGCATAGCGCCTAGACCGTTCGGCCGATTTTCATGAAATTTGGCACACAGTTAGTTTGCAGCTTGGGGGTGTGCACCTCGAAGCAATTTTTTGAAAATTCGATTTTGTTCTTTTTCTATTCCAATTTTAAGAACATTTTACCGAGCAAATTATCATAACGTGGAGCCGTAACATGGGCGAGTCATTTAACACAGCATATTGGCGAGAAATTCATCATCCATTATTTGTAAATATACAGACGAACCAAATGATCTTTTAGTTTTCTACTGCGGGCAAAGCCGTGCGGGTACCACTAGTTATTAATAAAATAAGATTGGGAAACAATCTTCGGTGGTTGGTGAACGTCAACGAGCAGGGGGCGGAGTCCTCTAGTTTTTTTAAATAAAAAGATTCATTTTATTAATAGAACTATTGGGGTTTTCTTCTTACTTCTGAGCTGACAAAGAAATCAGGCAGATATCGTTTACAAAACTTCTACACCAAGTGTTACCATCATTTTAATGCGAAAGTATACGAATTGAAGATTTCCTCTGTTTGGAGTTGAAATAGAAGTTTTCGAAACATACAGTTGCTACACCTAGTCAGCAAAGATTTGCGGAAGTCTATATTTCTATGTTGTATTGTTACTGAAATCAAGAGTTTAGAAGTACAATTCTTGCTTATTGTTACTGCCCTAGAAAACTTATAAAATACAAGGGAAATTCTTCATAATAATAAATCTAACCAATGACAACCTAAACTAGTCATTGAAAATATGAAGGGGAAAAACATGACAAGCTTAATATCGTAAAATTTTTAAATAATGGTTTAGGGCATTGTTTCCATCAAAATTCCTATCGCTAGATAAATTACATTGATTCTTGTGTAATATACACCTCTGAATTCAAACATGACTACAATTTCCCTCCATAACGTTCCACATTTTTAAAGGTGCCGCCCCCCCCCCTTTTTTTTCAATTTTCGACATTTTCACAAACATTATATTTATTCAGACATCTAGAGATACCCGCACGGCTTTGCCCGTAGTAGAAAATTAAAAGTTCATTCGTTTCGCCTGTATATTTACAAATAATGGATGATGAATTTCTCGCCAATTTGCTGTGTTCATTTGCTCGCCCACGTTATGGTAATTTGCACGTCCATGTTATAATAATTTGCTCGGTAAAATGTTCTTAAAATTGGTATAGAAAAATAACAAAATAGAATGCTTCAAAGTGCACACTTCCATGCTACAAATTAATTTTGTGCTGAATTTCATAAAAATCGGCCGAACCATAAGCGCGTCACAAATATCTGGACAGAGATCCTGACATTCAGCTTTATTATTAGTAAAGAGAAGAGAGAATTATATTAGCCATTAAAACTCTTCTGAGGGGCTAGGGAGGTGAAAAATTCAAAAGCATGAACATTTGGAGAACGTTTGGAGGTTCGTGCCGGTATCCCCCCTAAAATATTTTTAAAATAGTGAAAACCGATCTTTCCTTTTGTAAGAGCTTGTTTCCCATTGGTTTCTCTTATTTTTCGACATAAAACCAGAATATAGGACTCACATCTATGAGTCCCATGTTCGGAAACATTTTCCCTTTGTAAAAATAATAATAAAAATGAGCACCTCATGCCGCATTGTCAGTGTCGCATCGCAGATCTTCAGTAAATAACCTTTCCTTAATATTCAACTTACATTCCCAGATATAACTATGATTAAGACATATTAAGAATGAACTTAGTGTGGTTATAAAGTATTATTGGTTGTTTAATACTAAACCAGTTTCAATCAACAATAATCATGTGTCAACGACTGGGTTAGATAATAAGGTTTACTTCTTATGAAAGTGCTTAAAGCTTGTTTCTCGCTTAAAAAACGAAAACTCGCGTAAAACAAAACGCTTAAGCTTCGTTTCCTTTCTTATAGATGGCAGCACCACAAAAGAGTCGTAGCTTAAATTTCGTTCTGAAAACTGTTTCCCGAAGTTTTTCCATAAGAAAGGATTTGATATTTCTTCTCACAGCAGCTCTCCATCAAGTATCGTTTGGTACGCCGGTCTAGGAAGATTGGGCGTCGTCAATTGGGCGCCGAGAACTTTGGGTGCCGAGCACATTGGGCCCAATTGACGGCGCACAATTTTCCCATTTCGTTGGTACGCACATGCATCTTAAAAAAGCATCGCTTGTGTGCTCGTATGGGACGGGAAAATATTTTTGGGCAAAAAATAATGGGCGTGAAGAAAATGCGTGATGTGGCTTCACTGAATTTGGTTTTACCGAGATTAAATAATTCTGGACATTTAGCAAAAGATCCTCCCAAACTGCACCACCTTCTAAAATTGATTATTTTCTTATGGGGGTCATGTTAGAACTTTCTGCTCATGAACTTCGATTTTCGAACAAAAACGATCGGTTTGATTTTTGTTATTACTCTATCCAATTTAACCTGCCATGTTGCTTCATTAACGTTGGTCAATGCAGCAATACATTAGTTATTCGTTACTGAAAGCTGTTTGTTGGTGAACGCTTATTAGATCGCAGTCTCAGTAAAAGTTTTTGAATAATTTCGCTAATTTTACCCCTCACTTAAAAGAGACAATCAAAACCTTGAGCAGCTTAATGTACTGCACTGTCATGCCAGTCATTTAGTGTTTCATCCAAGTTTCTGTCATCTCTTTTAAAGTCGCACTGAATATTGCGGATTGCCCAGCTATTTCACGTAACATAACTTTCAAGGCATCACCCACATTTATATTACTAACTTCACGGTGACAAAGACTTCGACAGGCACTTTCTACAGGTTAGATCTATCTAACCTGTAGAAAGTGCATTATTTTTACTTTCTTTTACAAAAAAAAAAAAGAAGTATTGTATTCGCGAAAAAATTTTCACTCAAAAATCGGCCTTAGTTTCCATTTTGCTCACAGAACTACGCATAAATCATGTGCATTTATAAATCCCCTTTGGGGCCAGTCATTATTGTGACAAAATAAATTCGTTATTGGCAGAATGATTAAAAATTTCACTTTAAGGAAGTCTTTTTCCAATTAATAAGTCACAATTATTTTTATTATTTAAAAAATACATGTATTTTTCATATCGTTGCAATGCTATGCTTAATTCTTAAAGAAATTTGGGGCCTTTTTAGAAGATGGGAGCCCCAGGACTTCGCCTAGTCGACCTTTGAGGTAATCAGGTCCTGCAAATATGGAAACTATGTAGAATAAAATAATAGTTTAAAAAACTTAAAAAAAAACACGCTCTCGTAGCAAAATGAACTAAAAAGTGAAAAATAATCTTTGGATGATAGTAGTTGACCAATCACTTAATTTTAATGTAATACAAAAAAGCGTGGTGGGCTTCTTATCAGTTGTCTTGAATTTCTTCCATTTGTTGTCCAAGCAAAAAAGTAAATGGACACCACCCCACGCTTTTTTGCATTTCATTAAAATTAAGTGATTGGTCAACTACTATCATCCAAAGATTATTTTTCACTTTTTAGTTCATTTTGCTACGAGAGCGTGTTTTTTTTTTTAGTTTTTTAAACTATTATTTTATTTTTCTGTTTTTTAGTCTTATGTTGGAGAATTATTAGGCAAAATTGCAATTACTTCTTTTCGTAAAAGTCTTACACTCAACCCTGTTTTTATGAGGTTTTTTTTTTTTTGGGGGGGGGGGGGGGGTTGTGCGGTATATGAAAATTTGAATCAGATTGGGACTTAATTGACGAAATTATTTTTTAAACGAGTGCGAGGTAATATCTTAAAGTTAAGACAAGGGCACTCCGATGGGATGCTACTGTGAGTCATTGATGTATGTTTGTGGAAATCATATTTATATTACTTTGGAAATTTGAGATGCATTTAAATAAAAGTTTTGTTCAACAATGGTCTAATCAGCAATGAATTTCCAATTGAAGGCTTACCTAAATTTTGGCATGAAATTAGTTAAAACAATTATATTTCATGTTCTAAGTACCTTGGAACATTGAAACAAATTTTGTCTGGTGCGGAAAAATTAAAGGTTTTTGTAGATATTTTTAAATAATTTTTGCTAGCATTTTTAAATGTATTTTTATAAATTTTTCCTTTTTCACATTGTTGGATTTATGCCAAAATACTGATTAAAATTCGAGGAAACTAACAATTAAAAGAGTTAATTAATTTATTTGATTAT
The DNA here is from genome assembly GCF_026930045.1 of Uloborus diversus. Taxonomy (NCBI): domain Eukaryota; kingdom Metazoa; phylum Arthropoda; class Arachnida; order Araneae; family Uloboridae; genus Uloborus; species Uloborus diversus. The sequence goes on along the minus strand of NC_072732.1, from coordinate 199,274,910 downwards.
AGAATATTTCATTGTCATCGAGTCTGAGGTCGCGTGCCAAATTCCGATCGCAGGAAGAGGGCGAAATTTGAGCTGCAAGATTCCGTTACAAGATACATACATACATACATACAGGTGAAGTTAATAAAAGCGTGTTAAAAAATAGGGACGCAGGTAAGGAATTGAAAAAATAGTTTTTTGAAAAAATCCGTAATGTGTGTGTTTTATGTTTTATAAGTAAACTGACCTTCGTTTCCAAATTGCCCTCGTACAAGAATCTGTGGCATGTAGAATTACACGTCCACTGTCCACGGAAGAAAAATTTCCACATTTTCAGGAAAACCGTTACGAAATACCTTTTTTAATTCCATATTAAACGAACTGATGTGTGTATCAGATAACTTCATTTTAATCTAATTTAATGATAATAGTGCCTTGAAGTAAGAAGAAACCCTTTAAATATTTTCACCCCAAGTTTGTTGCTAACCGAAGCAAAGAAAACGTTTTATACAGATAAATTTTCCCAATATTGGCAGTTTAATGTGATTCAATGGTTAACTCTCTAAATATGGCCAAATTGAAACCAGATTTAAAGAAAAAAAAAACCCTCCAAATTTGTCGCTATGTTGTCGACAAAACTTGGTGACCAAAAGCTTGGCGATATATTACCAAGTGTTTGCCAAATTATGACACCACTTGAGTTTGCATTGAAATTAACAATGATTTTACACCAAAAAGGTGTCAAAGACCCCTATGAAACATCTGAATGCCACTAAAAGGGGAGGTGCACAACTAGACTCCACTAGGAGTCTACATACCAAATTTCAACTTCCTAGGACATACCGTTTTTGAGCTATGCGAGATACATACGCACATACACGCATACGCACAAACATACGTAAATACGGACGTCACGAGAAAACTCATTGTAATTAACTCGGGTATAGTCAAAATGGATACTTCGGGTGCCTATACGTTCTTAGGCATATATCCACGTGTTGTCGGGTTGAAAAAAAAACTCAACATTCATTCTTTGGCGAGCAAAATGGAAAATAAGGGCGCTTTTTGAGTGAATTTTTTTTCACTTCTGCAGTACTTCCTTTTTGTAAAAGGAAGTAAAAAGTAAAGATTTCACTTTAATTTGAAATTACCGTTACGGTGCCTTAGTATGTGGTGGTTTTGTTTATGCTTGAATAATAACAATACAGGAAGTTTATAAGTTCGAAGAATTTATCATAGCGCATCTACATGCTTTGATTTACGCAGTATGTGACATAATCACAACTGGCAGCAGAATGACATGGTTCGCTTTGTTCTTCCTTTTTTATGCTCATCAAGGTAAGTTTTTTTAATCTTATTTTTTTATGAACTTCATTATTTTAACTAGTTACTTTTCAATTAATTTAGCTTTGCGGAAAACAATATAAGATTAAAATCTTTGCAATTCTGTATTTTTTTCACTCAAAATCTGCGAAAATTCTGCTTGAATTTTCAATAAAGGTGATTAGCCAATGATTCTAAGTAACATATTGCTACTTATACTATGCAGGGGAATAGGAAGGATGACATGCCCCCTTCAATCAATCTCCCCACCTCAATGGTACTCGTAGATAGACAAGTAGTTCAGCCAAGAGTGCTAGGTACAACGCGTTTAATAATATTTCTCTACATTTCCGTAAAACATCTATGTACAAGTAGGTTAACGGCACCAGTAACAGACAAGGGCCCAGTAACATATAGTCAGAGCTGCCAACTGCTACCAAAAAATCGTAGTTTCTACGAATCACAGTTTTAAACTACGACGCTACGAAAACGGGTCCAAAAATTACGATTTTTTTTAAAATTTATAATCCCAAGAATACACACACACACACACACACACACACACACACACACACACACATACAAAAACATGAATTGCATGAAAACTAAACGAAAAAGTACAGCAAATCAAACTTCTTTCTGCACGTGTGCTGACGGACCTGCGCAACAAGAATCGCTCTTCGAAAGTTGCATGGTTAAAAAATGGATCGGTTTTTAGATCGCGACGCTAATCCAGTCATTGAATGTAGACAAAAAGCGGAAAAACTGCCAAAAACTCCGTCAAGTACAGTTAACTCTATGTTTAATGACGCTCTATTTAACGACTTTCTCTATTTAACGACGGCTTTTCACGGTCCCATGTGGTCCGTTTTATTTTTAAAAGCATTCTATTTAAGGACGATTTTTTGTGGTCCCTTGAAAGTCGTTAAACAGAGAGCCAACTGTATATCATTTTTTTAATTTTTTTTATTCTGTATTGATATTTTCTGTATCATATTTGAAATTTGTTAAGTGTCATTGTTTTTGTTCTTTATACTGTTTACAATTCATCACTGTGTGTGTGTGTGTTAAATCTGCGGCAGCGGCCCTGCCCCCCCCCCCCCTTCTGCAAAATGCTGCTAAGAGTTTGGATTTTCAAAAGTCGGCAGCTCTGCATTTTGTCATAAGTTTGGATTTCAATAAAAAGAGTTTTTGGCGGGTAAAACTGATGTTGCTGTAGCCCATGAATACGGTGCAACCATCTAGTATTATCAGAGTGAATTTTATGAGCTAGTTGGTATTAACGAGACAGTGGTGGAAGGTTATGAACAGCTACCACGAGGTCTGCCGGTGTTTCAGGTGCATTTCAATTTAATAAGGGATTAGTTTTAAAAATAAAGAACTTTTGCACATTTTGAAGAGAAAAGGGGAATTTTGTCCATTACTCATCCTTTCTTCATCCTATCTGTTACTGGGTGTCATTAGTTTTTTTTTTTTTTTTTTTTTTTTTTTGTGTCTGTTTTACTGGGGATCGGACATTTTTTCGAAATCAATGAATAAAAATAGAATAAACCAATTCAGAGGATCAAACAGCCAAACGTTAGATGAGTCTAATACATTAGAAGCCTAAATACATTAAAAAGCGCAGGAAATTGAGTTAACCAAAGAGCGATGTCTTCTTCATCATGTCTGTTACTGGTGCCGTAACCCTTCATAGCTATTCAAGTTAGTAAATTTGCGCGTTTGTTCCACCATTCGTATAATCATATTTTTTGCTAAAAATGTCAGAAACAGCTAAAAATACCGTGATTTAAGGTATTAAAATATGCAGAAATTTTAAGAAAAACGCCAAATTTAAAAGTTTGGCCAGAAACCGAAGCCGCAGTTTCACCGTCTGCATCCATTTACAAAAATCGCGTGAAAAGATATCGTACGATACTCACCGAAACTTTTCTTAAAATTTCGGCTGACTTTAGGACGTCATATTTCGATAACGTGGACACGAGGGCAAATAATGTATGCTACCATAAACATATTTTACGATGTTCTTTCATTAGCTACTTAAATGTTTTTCATTATTACACTGTCGTGTGGTTTCCTGGTTAGAATTTGGTAAACATTGAAATTTCGATGCTCATGATGGATTACCTCTTAACAATTTCTCTTTGCCTCTCATTCCTTAACTTTTTGTGTGTTTAGGGTGTTTTTTCTGAAACAAAACATAGTGCAAGAAAAAATCTCTCATTTAAAAGAAATGGGTCATAATATATGATGCCGGTTTCCTGACAGTTTTGGATAGGAAGTTGGTGAAACGAGCTATTAATTTCCTGTTGGCATTGAATTTATTAGTTTTATTTTTTATTTACTGTTATCACACAATGGTTTATCTGATGTGTAACTAAGTTATTCGGAACAACATCACGTTTAACTGTTTAGGTACTTCACGCGTAGGTTCGTGCATTGGAAATCGCCATTTTCAACAAACATTAACACCATAATAAAGTCAGACCAAACAACGTAAGTAGAAGCACAAATTTGTAAATTACAGCAGACACGTGTTTCGGCGTTACAGGGAACGCCTTTTTCAATGCAAAAATAATGAGCTTATGGATGAAAAGACATCCGACAAAAGCTAAAGTCTTTTCATCCATAAGCTCATTATTTTTGCATTGAAAAAGGCGTTCCCTGTAACGCCGAAACACGTGTCTGCTGTAATTTACAAATTTGTGCTTCTACTTACGTTGTTTGGTCTGACTTTACTATTCAGCACAAAGGTATTTATTTATCTTATTAACACCATAGTCTCAACTTAATTAGTTCTTAACCTTATGTCTTTTAGCATTTATTCTTGAACAGAATATACATTAATATAACGGGTCCCTAGAAGAAGGGCTTGTGTTTCAAATTAAAAAAAAAATACAGGAATAAGGAAAAGAAATCGCTCTGAAGAATATTAATGAAGATCAAGTGCAACATATGCCCTTCTTTCATCATCATTTCGGATAGCAACAATAATACTGAAGTTTCGATTTTGTGAAAAAGAGTATTTTTTTTTCCTATTTCTATCAAAAAACCAATAATGACAAATTAACATATGCCCTTCTTCTAGAAACCCATTCAACTTAAAGTTACTTAATTGGTATTTTCACCTTATTTCTAATCATAACTTTTTCTTTTGAGCAATCAAGGATTTTTTATTGTTTCATTTGCAACCAGAAACGACAACCGCTCCTTAAAAAAAAAACATCTTTTAATAATAAAATATAAACATGTTCGCATGCTGTTGCAAGTCGAGCGAGGTATTAAAAAATTCAAAATTTTCCAAAAAACAGTTAGCTAGGTCTTACCTTATTGGCTATAACTGACAGGGTTTTTTTAAAAAGGTATTGAAAGTTTCTTTCTCAAGTTATGTTGTAAAAGCACACTCCTATGTTAAAAGTTTGGATGCCGATTGAAAGAGAGGATTTTTCTTTTGCTTAAGCTGGAATTTATTAGCAATTTCTACAATGCTAGGTAATCCAGAAAGTACTTTCCGTCTTCTATTTTCGCCTCGCAATTGCTATTTTTGTTAGTTCAAACATGCGATTGAATCTTTTACAAACGAGGGAAGGCAATTCCGGTTCGCTGACTTATACGGCGCTTGTTCTGCGAGCATTTAAAGTATATATAACAATTAACATTCCGGCTGCATGTTTAATATCGGCAGTCATTTGATTTCTTAACGCGAGAGGAACAACAAAAGTTACGAAATTCAGAAACAAATTTATACGTTTTGTTTACGAACACAATGCGACGAGTTATTCGTTGGTCAGAGGAGAAAGTTTTGACCCATCATCCCATCAGTCCGGACAATTTTCGGACGTCTCAACCACTGAGTTTCGAGATTTCATAATGATGACTTTGATCTTTGGTCAGAGGAGTCTGACTGTGATGAGGAGGTCCAGGGTTCGAATCCCGACTCGTGCATGGATGTACTTCCTCTCTAACGTCCTTGTCCTTTCTTCGTGTGAATGTGATGTGAATGTGTAAACGGGTCCTTATGGCATGTGTGTACTGTAGAAGTCGGACTTTGCACCAAATTACGATACAGTTGGAAACATGAAGCAGAGCACCCCAAACTGCCAGCCTAGCTGGCACACGACGACAACAACAGCAACAACATCTTTTGAAGCACATGGAGTCCATTCTTGCCAGTAGTTCCTGGAAGATAACGAAAATTGTTGTTACGCAATGACTGAAATTGCAGGCGGCATCTAGTTTCGACAAGAGTATCTAACTTATGCCACGCTGCGAGAAATAGTTGATGAAGAGTACCTATGTCGGATTATAGAGTGATTATTGCAGATTATCATTTAATTAAGGTTAGTTACAAATAATATGCTTTTTTTTCTGTTACTAAATGGAGTTTACTTTATGAATAGTCTGGTACATACATCAAAAAAGTTGTCATATGCTGTTTTCAAACATTGTTATTTTCCAACGCTTACATAATTAAGTATAATTATGTAGCTTAACAGTAACAAATAGTTTTTAAAGATCGTGAGTGCATGATTAACAGTGAAATTCTTTTGACGTGTATCATTGAAATACGCACAATAGTGTTTTAGAGGATTGTACTATTTCTCCCCAGTTGCAGAATGTATCACCGTCAAAAACAGAAGCAGACCTGCACCAGAGAGCTTAACTGATAGTATGATGGTTTGTGAAAAAGGATGGTATTCCTTTAGTAAGTATACATTATTTCTTTCGAGTTTAAATTAAAATTAGTCTCTATCTCTTTTGGAACCCGCTAACGCATTTAAGTAGCCAACAACGTTTAGTAAATTTGATTTTGATGTCTAAACGCATATCATTTCTTAAAACTGGAGGTTTTCTCAAATAAATAACGGTAATAGGCTCATTCTAAAGTAACTGCTCCTTACTTTAATGTTAGTTAAAATTTGAATCTATTTACGAATCGAAAGATCAATTCTCCTTGTCTTGCAATCATTATAAATTAAGAAATCTCACCTCTAGACGAAAGAAGATTTTTCACAGTACATTTCACAATTAGTTGGGTAAGTGCTTCAGTAGTCGGCCACATGACAGTGGGCAGTGGCGGATACAAGGTCATGGGGGTCCATGAGCAATCCCAAAACATCGACAATATTATCCTCCCGCATTGCGCTCAAACACTCTTTTGTAAAATGTAAACGATTTCATAATATTTTCAATTCATTAATTATTTTGAAAGTGAATATTTGAAATATTACTTTTCATCGCTAATGAAATTAATTAGTGACCTTTATGTCTTATTAAGGGCCTTATTCCTGACTATTTTGATGCTTTTTATGGACACTCCAGCAGTTTCAGAAACATTTCGTGCCCAAAACCTTAGCTTCGCTCATGGGGAGGGGGGGGGGTTTCAGAATGACCCCCCTCCCCCTAAAATGATAGTCTGCATCCGTCCCTTCCACAAGGACATACAACAGCTTATCAATAGTATAAGTATAGCTAAAAATTGGATATGACGCATTTCTACATTCATTTACCTGTCCCCTATTACCGTCCAATAACAGTTAAGTTGTGGATACTTTTCTAAAGTAGTAATGAGTCATTTTATTTTAAATGGTGTGCCTGTTATCCTAGTTTCTGATTATGCCTATTTTTCAGTTAAGTTGAAACCTCTTCTTCAAATAATAAGTGTCCTTCTTTTTTTATTCCAGTTTAAATTTGTTTTTACTTTTGTTTTAATTGATCAAATATAATGTTTCAATATAAAAACAAGCTCTTTCTTAGACCCAATGGTTTCGAAAGGATTGGCCAACCGCTGGGAATAGGAAGAATTCCTTTCATTTCCAATAGTCGCCCATGGCAGGCCGATTACTGTTTCTATGCTGTTTGGTTGATGTACCCAGTAGTCGACCACGTTCCTAATATGGATTTTCTAATGTTCATCAAATAGTAACTAAGTTAAAGTGTAGAAATGCAGCAACAATTTAGCCATGTTGAATAAAAATTCCCCTTCAAACGTTATTTATCCTATAAAAATGTTAAAATTTTGTACCCTTTTTTTTGACAAAAAGAGTCATTTTGGCAATTTTATTGCTTCTAATTTTGATTTTATTTTGGAATTCTTGAAAGAGAGAGATTTTGTAAACTCAGTTCGTCGTTGAATTTAGAATATAAGTTCTAATACTTAACTTGTCATTATAAAATAGTAGTTTATCGTTTTTCTTATCAAACTCCCTTAAATTGATGAAACAAATGATTTGATTTCAATTGGTATTCATTCTGTAATTAATAAAGATTCTAATTGTAAAGGAACTAAGATACTACTAAGGAACTACTTTAATAGTTAGGTTAGCTCAAATTATTTCAATGAGTGTTAACCTTTGATTATTCTTTTTTGTTGCTCATTATGCTAAACGAATCGCTTCACTAACGGTTCAAAAAGTCTGTATTCTATTTAGGCTAATCATTCTAAATGTTAGTACCACTTTGTATTGCTGCTTCTAAACACATATTTTTAATTCCTTTGGTTTTCTTTAGTAGGAAATCAAAATTTACTTCAAGTTTAAAATTATGCTGAATTTGTTTCAAAATTACGTTATGCAGCTACAAACTCTATTCTACCGTATACGTAAGTTTATTCATTGTTTACTAATGTTCTTATTGAAAGCTGTAGGAATACCTTCATAGCATCCCCTGTTTATCAATTTGAACTTACCTACATAATTCATCTTACTCCAGTCTGTTTACAACAAAGTACCTTTGTTTTTAATGACAATTGATGTACCTCTGTTTTATATGTGGCTTTAATTGCAAATATTTTCAGTGCTTTACGGACTTTTACTGGCATTGTTTTCAGGTGAAACTATTTCCAAAACAACAGTTTTAGTTTTATGCTCCCTATATTGAAGTTTTGTTCTTATTAACATGGACCAGTCAAGTGTCAAACATATCGGTCATTAACTTTCTTTTAATCGGTCATGAATTCTAGCAACTCTTTTAACAAGTCTCTATGTTAGCATTAACAGTTAAAGCAGAAACCTTATTTTCACGTGGGGGGGGGGGGCGGGGAGTGGAATCCAAACGCTCATGTTTTGGAAGTTTTAAGAATTATTTTTCAAAAAGAAAAAAAAAATGTTTTACCCGACTTTCCCCTTTTTTTACATTTCTACTTTTGCAGTTATGATATCGTTTTAGCATGTCATGTAGATGATAGTAATAAAAATTGCGTTGCATGTAACGCCTATCAAAACTGCTCGCAGTTTGAAAAATAATATAAAAGTAAATGTTACGAAGACATCAAGAACACAGAATTCTGTCGTAACTGCTAAATACCTAGTTTTGTAAGTACAATGCTGTGCTGTATGTTTCACTTAAAATTTTGTTTAAATTAACTCACCCATACCCTATAAGAATAATGAAAATGAAATGGCCGACAACTAGGTTCATAGATTGGCCGATCACACTGGATTTCTATGGCCGACTACTGCAGCATTTTCTCGTATAAACAATAGCTTTGTTTTTAAAATAAAAATGTCTTGATTTTTGAAACAAGTGAGTGAATCCCTATCAAAAAAGTACAGCCTAAAGTTTTAAAATGATTTTGTTGTTGCGTTGATTGCTGAAATTTAAAGGTTTATAAAAATCAACAATCGAGCTCTTAAATGACCGACTACTGCTGCGCTTACTTTTTATCCTATATATTCTAGCCAGTTAGTGAAAGCTTTTGCCCACCATTGCACTTTTTATGTGAATTTATTTTATTACATATTAAAAATTAATGAAACTGTTTAAAATATGTTTTTAAAAATACTTCAAAAAAAAAAAAAAAAAAAAACCCGTAGTAAAACTTTTGTATGAAATTTTGTAGGTAGTAAATGCTATAAACTTGGAGGTCGTAAATATATCGGGAAACTTACTTTTGACAAAGCTTTAGAGCACTGTCAAGACGATGGTGGAAGTTTAGTTGCAATACAAAACCAAGAAACGCAAGGTATGTAATAAATTCTGTATTTAAATCAGTGATTAATTTTAATAATTAAAGTTTCTCGTATGTTTTTAGTGATGTGTTTTAAAGTTGGAAGTATACTTTGAGAAAAATTTAAAATGAATTGACTTTACTTTACATAAATTCTAAATATAATACGTATTTTTGGTTTATTATTATTATTATTATTTTTTTTTCAATTACAAAGTTTTACAGAGTTTACTTTTCCGAGAGAGAATACAACTACACTTCTTTTAAATTGCTAAGGAACAATTACGTTTTTTGAAATGATTAAGAATAGATTATGATTAAAGAAACAGAACGAAATATATAGTTAGTAGAGAGGATGTGCCTTTATTATAAGTACAAAATAATACAGATATTACTGCATTAATGAAGTAAAAACTTAAAAATAAAAAAATAATCCTATTTAGATGATTCTCATACAACACCAAAAAATGATCTAGGTCAGAATGATGAAGACATGAGTACCTTAATATGATGTATGATTACCAGGGACACTGATGCACAATTTACATCTTTTTCCGATACTCCCCATTAATTATTGAGGAGTGCTTGGGGGATGTTTTCCCACTCCTCTGTCAGTGCGGATTTGAGTTCTTGTACTGTTCTGGGAGGGACGGTTCTTCGCTCAACACGTCTGAAAAGAGTCTCCCAGGCAAGTTCAATTGGATTTAAGTCGGAAAAGTAAGCATGCCACTGCATACGGAGAATGTTTTCACTTTGCAGTGTGTCTGACACTTCAATGCTCCAGCGTGGCTGTGTATCGTCGTCCGTAAAGAGGAATTCTGGACCTACAGCACCCCTAAAAAGATGAACATGGTCCAGCATAACATCTCTGCAATACATTTGTGATGCATCACTTTCTTATTCAACAATGTGAAGCGGTGTTCTGCCATTGTGCATGATGCCTGCCCACACCATGACGCCTGGGCCGTACCGATCACGTTCCCAAACAAATTTTTGTGCATAACGTGTTCCACGCTCTCTCCACAGTAGTTGGTGACCAGAATCACTTGTCACACTGAAAGGAGATTCGTCAGAGAACATCACTCTAGACCAATTTTGATAATCCCACCAACATGTTCCTTACACCAGCGTAATCTCTCTCGACGATGGCGTGGTTGAACTTCGATGCAACGAAAGGGCTTCCGTGCATACAAACCGACATTATTTACTCGCCGTGAGATGGTTCTTGCAGAAACATGCGTACCGGTAGCGGTTGTTAGATTTGCAGCTATCTGTCCTAGAGTGAAATTTCTGTTTCTTTTTGCCGCGAGGACTACATAGCGATCCTCTGAAGGTGTGCTGCTCCTACCACGACCCCCGGCATGCTTTTGCAAAACATTTCCACCTTCAGCAGCCGTCTTTAATCGGGAGATGGCACTTTTTTAAACACCCATTGCAGCAGCCACAGTGGTGACACTTTAACATGCTTCAAGTCGTCCAACCGCTTGTCCACGATCGTAGATACTCAAATGATGTATTGCTGACATTTTACTTTTAAGTATTTCAAAAACCAAACAGAATTTCAGAGAAAAACCTTTTTTAACATCCAGCACTATTTTTGTTAAAAACCAAACATCGTGAATTTTCGTACGAATTTTGAGCGTGTATGCACTGTCTTTTATACAGATAACGAGTCTTGGTCTACCACGCCATCTGAACTTGAATTTATTTCCATTGGTCAGGTGGTTGAGGTACAAATTTGCATAAATCACTTGTTCCTTAGCAATTGTCAAGCAGTGTACTTTTCGTAACTAACTCCTCAAAACTTTTGGATTATTTTGTAATGAAATTAGTGTAGACTCAGGATTGGGTTCATATTTTCAATACTAAGACCTAGTTGTGACTCATACCAAAAAACTAAACACTATTATCTTTCCCTGCGTTTAAAAAGCCATAAATTTCATACACCCCCTTAGTTTTTTGACCTCTTGGCGGCCTATTGTATGATCTTTATGTTTACATGGAATATTAAAACTTTTTTTTTGTATTTGTAGAGGGGGGGAGGAAACCACAAATAACCGCCACTGGTGTCACCCTTGCTAGGTACGCCACTGAAGAATATATATTGTTTTTTTGGTAGATTTTGTTCGAGTGATTCTCCTAGAACTGCAAGGAAATCTTTGGATTGGCTTGCACGATAGAGAGAATGAAACAGAATATACGTGGGTTGATGGCACTAAATTCAATTACTCAAACTGGAAACCTGGAGAACCATCAGGTCCAAAATATGAAAATGTAAGTCAAGAACTTTTTTTTCCTTATAATCCAAAAACCATTTTTTAAAATACACCGCCAGCTCAGTTATTCCATCCGAGGACGACAGTTTCGTGCTTTTTAGCATTCATCAGCCCGGAATAGGAATCACATGAGCTGGAGGCGAAAAACCTCTTAAGGGAGCCTAGAGAGCCAAACAAACTGGTAGCTAATGCAGAATTAGCAAACCAGATGAGCGACCGCAGCAGTGGTGCGGTTCAGCTTAAAGATTGATGGCAAAGCATGGTATTTTGTAGTAAGTTAACAGCCCTAAAGCCAGGGCTAAGGCAGAAATACTTAAAATACACCGCCAGCTCAGTTATTCCATCTGAGGACTGCAAGGATTGCTTTGCCATCAATCTTTGAGTTGAACCGCACCACTGCTGCGGTCGCTCATCTGGTTTGCTAATTCTGCATTAGCTACCAGTTTGTTTGGCTCTCTAGGCTCCCTTAAGAAGTTTTTCGCCTCCAGCTCATGTGATTCCTATTCCGGGCTGATGAGTGCTAAAAAGCTCGAAACTGCAGTCCTCGGATGGAATAACTGAGCTGGCGGTGTATTTTAAGTATTTCTGCCTTAGCCCTGGCTTTAGGGCTGGTAACTTACTACAAAATACATTTTTTAAAGTTTTAAGACAAGTTAGGGTAAGGTCACCAGTAACAGACGCGGATCCTGAACAGATATTTATAAGTTTGGATTTAAATAATAAGCCTTTTAGGCGAGTAAAACTGATGTTGCTGTGGCCGGTTACGGTGCAAACATATAGTGCTATCAGAGTGAATTTTATGAGCCAGTCGCAGTTGGTATTTACAAGGTAGTGGTGAAAGGTCATGAACAGCCACCACAAGGTCAGCTGGTGTTTCATGTGCATTTGAATTTAATAAGCCTTTAGTTCTAGAAATAAGAACTTTTGCCCATTTTGAAGAAAAAAAGGGAATTCTGTCTATTACTCATCCCTTCCTCATCCTCTGCCTGTTACTGGGTATCATCAGAACTTTCGGTGTCGGCTAGAGGGCTAGTCACCCCTTTTTCCAAAATTGAGCTAATAAAAATAGAATAAACCAATTCAGAGGATCCAGAAGCAGCCAAACGTTAGATGAGATGTAGTTGCATCAGAGAAAACTAGTTTTAAAAGTGTAAATACATTAAAAGGCTCAGAAAATTGAGTTAACCTGAGATCGATGTCTTAAGCATGTTTGTGACTGGTGCCTACTTAATTAACAGCTGGGTTTACCAGCTAGCTTGAGAAAGAATGGATATGAAAAGTACCAAAGCACTTCAAGAGTGAGCCTCTTCCGTGAAATTCTTACTTTTTTATTTCAGGAAGATTGTACAGAAATGCTTTTCCTTGTTAATGATGGAGAATCGGGCCAATGGAATGACGTTAAATGTGATGCTCAGTTACCCTTCATTTGCCAGAAAGGTTTATATTTTTTTTCCTATAATCTTGTGATTTGATCAAATCAATTTTACTTATGACATTTTATTTTTGTAAAATACTATAGAAGCCGAATTGAATGTTTGCAAATTTATTCTTCAGATAATATTTAGGTTACTTATGTTTTGTGTTACAGGAAGTGTTGTTTACAGATATTTCCTTCTCGTTTATATTTCTGAAGTCAGACTAATGGAAGCAAATTTGTTTTAGTATTTGACGAGTGTATGACGCTTAAAAATGTTTTAGTTGTTACTGAGATGATTGCTTATTAAAAATAGAAAAATCGTGTTTTTATTACAACACTTGTATGATAAGCGAAAATATAAGTTGAAAAACTAAACTTTATAAGTAATTTGTTACTTTTTAATGCATACTGCTGTGGGAAGGTAACGCACATTAAATGCAAATTTTTCTTTTTTTCTTTTTGCATTTCTTTCATCTATTGTACTTGAACTTTATTGCAGGGGTGCCCACTGCCCATCCGCCAAGAGCAAAGGCGCACTCCCCCCTAAATTCCACAAATATCCCTCCAAGAGAGAGCCCCTCCCCAAAAAAGGAGAAAAAAAAACCCCAACCCCACATAAAAATTTCAATGGCGCAGTCTACGCCATAACCTATCGTAGAAGGACGCCCCTGTTTATTGTACAAGTTTGCTTATTTGGTTTCTGCTGAAAATAAAGCCCGAAAAAAAAAAACGTCAAATTCTAATATTTCCTTACTGTTGTTATGGAATCCGAAACGTATTCCTTCAAAAACTTATTTCTTCAGATACTGCGCTCTAACTTCCCGCGGCAGTTTGGATCTGTGCATGAAAATGAAAAGCATTCTGCTTTTTTTGAAATGCTGCCCTAACTTTAATTAGTAGTGCGAGGTATCTTCAAAGAAGATTAAATAATGAAAACATACCTTTTAGTTTTTATCTAATGGCAGACCGTTAGGTTTGGTGCGTTATATAAACTTCTCTTTCGATGCAGGAAACTTGGCGGGGACATCGAAGAAGGAATAGCTTTGAATAGTGGGGAGACATCAAAAAATGATTTGGAATGCATCGATACATCAGTCGTCGATATTTTATCTTGGCCACCACTAAACTCAGTAGCAACTGACAATAGAAATTTTCATTCATTTGTTTTCTATTTAATCCTACACCTTGTAATACCTATGTATTTTTCAGATCCAATCAAATACTCGGTAGTCAAGGCTCCTTTAGATCCTATATTTTGCTCGGATGAAAACAATTCAGGCTACAAATTTCACAACTCCTGTTATAACTTAGTGACGGAGAAGAAAACCTGGATGGAAGCTGAAGCCTACTGTAAAAACGAATATTCTGGACATTTGGTTTCAGTTAGAGATTTCTCTGTTGATCTGTTCCTCGATTATGTTCTAAGAGGTTTCAACGAAGATATATGGATTGGAATACCAATAAAAGTAATTAAGTTCATTCATTTTAAACAAATACGAGGCATCCTTGGGAAAAATAGTTTAGTTCGTGGAGGTTTATTACAGTGGTGTTCCCATCATTTTTTCTGAGGGTATATTCCCTGTAATCCATTACGCACAACATGTGTATGCGATCATATGAAAATGTTTGAAGCTTGAAGGTATACGCTACGTGTTTAAAAAATGTTTGAGAGTATACGGCGTGTATGGAGTATACCCTATGGGAACACCACAGGTCTATTAAAGAAAACGTGTTGTTGTGGTAATAAAATAAAATAGTACCTGATACATCTCAAATATCGCAAGCAGATAGTTTTCATGATTAATATCTCAGGGACGATTTTTTCCCCGGACTTTTCATTTCATAAAAATCTGAAAAAATTACTTTGTACGTAATAAGTGACGTATGAAAGATTCGTAACTATAGCGATAAATCCAGCATCTTAAGTGGCGTATTAAGTTCAATTAATACTCTTGTGCTTTCTTTGAGTACTTTGCATTTATTTATATTCAGGAATCTTCATTAAAAATACACTAAGGTAAATGTTGCATAAGCTGACCTTATTCACTTAATTTCAAAGGATTTTATTACATATTGTTTTCGCAGTGATATATAGGGGAGAATGTTTTATCTTGGGACACTTTTCATATTTTAATTTTTAACGTCAATCATTTGATTCAATTTTAAAATCTAAAAGTCACATTAAAATACCCCAATATACTTCTATGCAATATATTTTTTTAAAATTCAGAGTTTGAACATAAAAGGTTGCCACCCATTTAAAGTAAAAGTTCCAAGCTGTCCCAAGGTACAACATCCTATTGTACCTTGGGGACACATCCTGTTGTACTATGGGAAAGTCTTAATGATGAAGAAACAGCCACATACTTAAACCAATTTTGCACAAAAAAAAAACATAGTAGTGAATTAAATCATGAATATTTAATAATGAATTATGAATAATGAATTACGAATTATCTAACATTAAATGTGTTTAAAAGACTACATAAGATTAGAACATTGTTTCATGTTCCTAAACATATCTTAATTATTAAGAACCATGCACATGTTGTACCTCGGAACGTGTCCTAAGGTACAAAATGTTAAGCTGTCCCAAGGTACAATCATCGCGTGGTTTAAGAAAAACCAAAATGATGGTCAATCTAGATGCACTATCATTATTTTCTCATAAGCAAATTATTCAAAGTTCTTCTCTTTTAAAACCAAATAAAATTCAGTTGATCAAATTTACAAATACAACGATAGAAAATAAACTAAAAATGAAGAAAATATTTACTTTTGAGTCATGAAATTTTCTTTCTCTCACAAAATCGTCAATTTTACTCATTTGATGCTGATTTTTACTACGGCAACTTAGTCAACTTAGTGGTGAAGGTTAGTATTAGAGATTACAAAAACTTGGCTACTAAAAAAAATTCTTTGAAATTAGCAGTGTCCCAAGGTACAACACTCTCCCCTAATCATACTTTTTCGTACGACATTTGCTCATTGCACGTGTACTTACTTGATTACATACGTCCCTCCGTCTTTTATTAAAGTACCAAGTTTGAGCTGATTCCGAACGTTATAACTGATTGAGGCAAGTAGTAGTCATTTGGAGTAGTGACCATGTTTACTTCATCACCGACTAAACAGAACTAATGGTGCAATTTTACAAAAATTGGGTGAAGGAAAATTCCATTAGACATTTTACATTTACTCATCATACTTGTAATCACCCACTTACTTTTTAGTTGGCTCAATAAAAAGTGAAATTTTCATGCAATAAATTGCTACGGTGTTTGTATGCATAGAATGTTTCAATTATTATGTGATTAAAAAGTCTAGTAATTGGTTATTATTTCTGAATACGTATAATCTGAGAAAGTAGCAAAATGTAACTGTCTGTTAACTATGTGCAATGGAGGATGCTTTTAACTATACATACCAGAGTTGGGCAAATTATAATTGCATGAACAATTAAAAATTAACAATTGTTTAATTGGAAAACGTAACCACAACAACTAACAAATGATCAATTGTAATTGTGCAAAATTACAATTAATGATTATTTAATTATTAATTGTAGTTTACTACAGTTAACAATTAATTAATTGTTAATTGTAGTTTGCTACAATTAACAATTGTCAATTGTTTTGTGAATTTTAATTAAAATTAATTCTTAAAAAAATTACCGGTTTTGTATAATATACTGTGCTGGCGACAGGTCTACCTGGGACGTGGATGCTGGACGGGTACCATATTATTATCTATTTAAATACACGTGTTAGCAACTAATAAAAGATTAATGCTCAACAGTAACTTTATTACATGCAATAAATTATTTACTGCATCATATGACTTTTCTCAAAAAATCTTATGCTCCAGTGAAATTTCCTCAAAAAAGGTATATTTCAATTAAAAATTCAAAAAAAAAAAAAATTTTTTTTTTCCTTTTTTTTAACTAATAAATGTCTAAATAACGTCTGAGAGAAATTTCAGAAATGTATCTTAATTATGTACATGATTAAAAAATAAATAAATAAAACAGTGGTTTCTGAGACTTCACTTCCCCGTTATGTCTTTCTTTCTCACCTCCCCTGTAATGGGTTAAACTAAAACAATGATGTATACAACCTTAAAACACTTAATTAAAACACAAACATTTACATGTGGAAAAAACCTTAAAAGCTTGCCTAGACGAGACAAGTTCACGTAGCGAGCAATCAATCAGCACTGAACGAAAATGCGAAATTGATTGATACTTTTGACTCTGTACCCTGCGCTGTACCTATTGATATATAAAGTTAATTGTTAGTTTTAATTGTTTAATAAAACAATTAAAAAAATTAATTCCAATTATTTTAATTGTAAGAAACTATTAACGTACATTAATCCAATTAAATTAATTGCATAGTGCAATTAATAGTTTAATTGCAATCATTTTAATTGCAATTGATTCAATTGCAACTACTTTTTTAATCAATCAATAAGACAATTGGAAAAATAATTGATTAATGCCCAACACACTGATACATACTATACTTGGAGTATGTGTATTAGTAACAAGTCAAAATCGAAGTTATTTGAATCCTTATTCCTTAGTCCTTATTCTAATAATTAAATACAGAAGTACAGTAATTGAATTATTTATTGCTCTTGAGATTTTTAAATGGTACTAATTTAAGTGTTTCAGTACTGTATTAATTTAAAAAAAAATAAATAAAATTCTAGTTACTTAATAACCATGTTAAATTCTACCGTTGTTTTCAGAGATAAGTGATGGACGAAAAAAGCTCTTGTGTGTTTTCAAACTGAAAAATTTAAAAAGAAAATTAAAATATTGCCAGTTTTAACCAATATTTTCGAAGGAAAATTTGAGGACGAATATCTTTTTATTTGTTGGTAAACTGAAAGCTAGAAACTAAAAAAAAATGTCACCAGTTTTTGCTAACAAAAGAATAGGTGAATGAAAACCGCACTTATGTTATTTTAAATTGCAAAGTTAGAAAACGAAGGAAGACGTAACCAGCTTCCGTTAATAATTTCCTAAAAAAAGGGTTAACAGAAAGAATTTTCACGTAATGGTAGTTGCAAACATTGCAGTTCAGTATGTAGTTTTTATTCTTCAGTTTTATTATTTTTTTATCTTTGGTTTGTACGTTATTAATTTAAAGTATTGCTTGAAGCAGTGGCGTTACATAGCACCCCCGTAACCCCATCAGCACGGGGGGGGGCGCAAGGGATATGAGAACGCCCGCTCTGAAAAACAAAAGTTAAAGTTTTTTTATTAATTTTAACATTTTTACACTTTAAATATTGTGTGTGTTGGGTGGGAGGGGGGGGGGGGGCACCGAAGTCTATGTACGCTACTGTCTTAGAATTTGCAGTACGTATTTGAAATAGCAGTTAAGTCTGTTAGTTTTACACTAAAAGCATATGTAATAATCATTTACTAATTTCAGGTTGCAAAGAAAAGTAATTTAACCAGCTAAATATAGAAATCTGTACCTCCGAGTCAGAAGAACATAAATCACATTATGGTAATTTAACAGGAGAGATGAAAAACGTTTTTCTGGGTCATGCAAAGGATGAGATGCGCGCTCTTGTGACATGATCGACTTGATCCATTTTAGCTATGAATGCCTCGTTTAATATTGGTATTACAAACACCCGATCTCATCATTTACGTTACAAAAAACACCTCACCAGTTGATGCTTAACCATCTGACCTTACTTTTTTATTGTACTGCTCCATAACTCTACGTTTTTAACATTTTGCCATCTCCCTAATGCTTTTTAGATCAATTTCCTTCAATAAAATGTATTTTTGTGTTTATGCATTTCATTATATAACTTTTATTCTCATATTTATTTTGCCGCCACATAACAAAAATTCTCAAATCAACTGTAAATATTTTTATAATTTCAGGAAGATTTTACGCAAAAATGGTCAAATGGCTTTTTTGTTGGTTACAACGGCTGGGGAAAAGGTAAAAGAGATTTCGTTGAAGGAACTTGTGCCACTCGAGCTGGGAGTCGTCGATGGAGCATTGCAGATTGCACAAGGAAATTCGCTTTTGTCTGTGAACAAACTTCTGGTATTAAGAACTGGTTTGTCTTACTACTAACCAGAATTGTTCCCTGGTTTAATTTGTTGCATCTGTTTACATGTGATGTTTTGCTAGTTTTGTTTGCACCATTTCATTCATAGTGTTTTTTTTTTTTTTTAATAATTTTTTTTTAAAGGATATCTTAATTTCCTGCAATGACGTCTCTTTGGAACATATTACTACATTAAAAGGTCCGCAAAACGAGCTGAAGTATTATTTAGGAAAACTAAATTATTTAATTACTTTTTGTGAGGTACAAGTATGTCATACTCTTAGAAACTAGTTCCCCCCTCCCTCTCTTGATGAGAAGCTTTTAACACATTTATAACTTTTCCACGTATTGGAAATTCTTTCAATCGGAGATTCTCTGCTTCACGCTTTTTTCTTTTCGATCTCAGTGAGCTGTCATTCCTTTAGCATTTTAACGACTTTCCATATGAGGCAGTGAGAAGCAAGCCTTACAAAAAAAAATTAATTCAGTGTGACAGTTTCAAGTTATAAGTAAAACGCGTTTAAAGTTGAGCTCCTAAGTAATCTTACACTGAAAAGTTTTTCTAAATCATGCTGTACAGCAGCACCTACCAAGGAAATTGGTACAATCTCTTGCTTAAGGATAGAGGATAGGTTCACCTACTGTTTTTACTGTTTGTGTTCAAAGTTTTAATTTTTGCACTTACACCTCTTCGTTTCTTACTGCCTCATATAATTAAAAAAAAAAGAAAAACTTTTTTTTTGAACCAGAAGAGAATTCGTATTTCTTTCTGTCCCGTGCAATGCAAACCTTTTAACATAAAAAATGTAAAATGGTTACCTTATTTATTGTTAATGCACAGGATGACAATTTAGTGGTAGAAAAGATGAGGTAAAGCTACCACAGCTTCCAAAGTGCAAAAAGTCTCTAGAAGTATATACTGCCATTCAGGAGAAAAAAAAACTGCAACAAAGAGAAGTATACTAATTTCTACGATCTTCTGGAGGTGGATGTGATACATTAGTCTATATTCTTTAATCCCTAATCATTGGGAGGTTGATTAGATTTACCCAAATTTAGGCATTTTCATTTACTTGAAATTGCATTTTCGGAATTCACATTGAACTATTTCCCAGAAAATATGGGTGTGTGATTTCAACAAGACTTTTGCGAAATGCAAAGGGAATATCAACGACAACGAACCACCACGATGATGACTCGTCTTCGTTAAGTATTAAGCTGAGATGAGCATCATAGAAAAAAAGCAGAAGAAAAAGTCGAAGAAGAACACGAGCGATTTAAAAAAACTCCGATTCACGGTGTAAATTTGTAAATATTTTTCATACTGGGGGGGGGGGAGGAGAAATAACAAACTCCGACATATTCAACCCGAAATTGGTCCTCGACTTCTACTTTTACTCCTCAGGCCTGGCGCAGATTCGGAGATAAATGCACCGACTCTGGCTCTAGGAATTTTAAAGTATTCGACTCTCGATTCGGAAGGCTTTAGCCCAAAAACATCTTGACTCCGATTTGCACGGCCCGATAAGGATATGAAGGGGCTCTAGGCCAAATACTTTTTTGAGCCCCTCTGTACTCAAATTGCACAACTTTAGCAATAGATTAAAGTAATTTTCGGCATTTGGGGCCCCTAAATATCGGGGCCTAGATGGCTTATTCAATAGTCGGGTTCTGCCGATTAAACGACTAGGTGTTCTCCAATAAACAGGTGTACGTATCATATACAGTAAAATTTTTCTTTTCGTTATTTTAGATAACCCAATCGTTTTGACCCAAACCATAAAAGAGTCTTTTTGTCCATCGGAGCCAGATGACTGGAGAGATCTCGGTGGTGACATGTGCTACTTTTTTGATTTTGAAAAGACAGTTACTTGGTATGAGGCAAACTTCATGTGCATGTTCAGAGGTAAAAATAGTTTGCCTATTAAATCGTTTCAAGCAGTATGCTGTATAAATGTTTATCTGTGCTAGAGAGAGAGAGAGAGATAGTTGAAACAATCGCGCGGTGACGATCGAAGTTTTTTTTATAACTATATTTAAAATTAACATAGATAATTTCTGGTATGTCTGTATCAAAATAAGTTGCACACTAAACCGATTTTTCGAAACAATCCTTTAAGTTTTTATCAATAAATACCGTATCATTTCTATTGGAAAAAACTTCTGCAAGAAACATTTTGTCTAAAAACAGCATTTAAATTTACTTGAATGAATACTTAACTGTATTTATTATGTTTTTCAAGCAGCAATTATTAAGAAATATAGAATATTTTCAGTATTTTGAAACATTTGTCTGCAAATATTGCTTCTAGAATGATGGTTATTTGAAAGTAGTTAGTGAAATTAATGTTGCTTCAAACAAATGTTTACCATGTTTTTACTAAATGGCTAATGGACAATTAAATAAATACAATACAGGATTGTCCAAATTAAAGTTCTCCAACTCAGAGGCCTGTGCAGGATGTTCTATGGGTCATAATGTGATGAAATTTTGGAAACAGACACTTCAGATCATGCGCTCGTGATTTATTTAAAAAAAAAAAAAAATACTAAAAGTTGCCGATAGATGGCGCTGTAGCACAAGTAATTGGGAAATTTGCATATTTCATCAACGTGATTTGCAGAAATAAAGCTTCTGCGCAACGTATGCAAAAGATGAGCCCTACAAAAGTGGAAGGTGGAAGACAGGCGCTGCACAGGCAGTTATTTTCAACCTCGCTGGTACACAATGGTGACTTTGAAAGACAAAGCTCTATTGGTCAAACTTTTTTACCAGAATGACAAGAACTCATGTGCTGCTTTAAGAGCATTCCGTCGGCTGAAGAACATGCGCCGAGGACCGATGTCACCACGCGCTTTAAGAGAGATGATGAGGAAGTTCGAAAGATCTGGACAACTGGGAATTTTGCCGGGTAGAGGACGCCATGCTGTGAATTCTGCACGCGTAGAAGATGTGGCTTTGGCGGTCGTGGATACCACTAGAACAATCGCCACATGATGTTGTCAGTGTACCACGTGTTTCTCGTGCTGTGGATATGCCCTATACGACCGTCTGGCGTGTGATGCGTCGAATCCTACGTTATTTCCCTTACAAAATCCAAAGTCTTCATCAGCTGTCGGACGGGGACCCTGTGGTTCGGGAAACATTTCCGCTGCAGTTCCTTGCCAGAATGGAAGTCGATGCTGCTTGGCTGGAATATCCTTTGGACGGATGAGGCCCATTTTCACCTGAATGGTCAAGTGAATGCGCACAACTGCCGCATTTGGGCCAGTGAAAACCCGCGCATAATTCATCAAGTTCCCTTGCACCCTGCAAAAAGGTTACGGTATGGTGCGGTTTCACTGTAACATTCATCATTGGGCCTTATTTTTTTGAAGAGGTGACTCCAAGAGGATTCGAAATCTGCTCTGTTACAGGAAGACGATATCAGGACATGTTGACAACGTTTGTGATTCCTGAACTGCAACAACGTGGCCACCTCCAGGACACGATATTTATGCAGGATGGTGCAGCTCCCCATATTCCTCTGGGCGTTCAACAGGTGTTACGGGCAACTTTCACTGATGCACTGTGATCAGCCGCTGTTTCCCAACAGCTTGGCCTCTTCGCCCGCCTGATCTCACCCCATGCGACTTTTGGTTATGGGGATTTTTAAAAGATCAAGTCTACCGAGAAAATCCAGCAACCTTGGCAGATCTGAAAGACTCAATTATTCAGAATGTGCGTGGTATTAATGTGCACTTATTGCGTTCCGCTGTGAAACACACTGCTGGAAAACGTTGTGGAGAACCACGGCAGACATATAGAACATCTATAGAATGTCTTGTTGATCTGCAACGCCACCTATCGGAAACTTCAGGTACTATTTTTTTTTTTTTAAATAAATCACGAGCGCATGATCTGAATTGTCTGTTTCCAAAATTTCATCACATTATGACCCATAAAACATCCTGCACAGGCCTCTGAGTTGGGGAACTTTAATTTGGACAACCCTGTACAATAAAGTTTTTATTTTTATTTTGAGCTCTTGTTTTCCATTCATAGCTTGCATTATTTATGTTGTTTCAACTTTAAGACATGAACTTTAGGTTTATTTCATTCCTTATTTTTTTATGTAACATGCATCCTTGATGTTGAGTAACGGCACCAGTAACACCCATGCGTAAGACATTGCTCTCAGGTTAACTCAATTTTCGGAGCCTTTTAATGTATTTAGACTTTTTAAACTATTTTTCTCTCATGCAACTAAATCTCATCTAACGTTTGGCTGCTTCTGGACCCTCTGAATTAGTTAATTCTATTTTTATTCGCTCAATTTCCAAACAGATCCAACCCTCAGTAACAGACACCGAGAAATCTCATGATACCCAGTAACAGATAGGATGAGGAAAGGATGAGTAATGGACAGAATTCCATTTTTATCTTCAAAATGTGTAAAATTTATTTATTTTCTGAACTAAATCCTTATTAAATTCAAACGAACATAAAACCCCAGCTGAACTCGTGGTAGCTGTTCATAACCTTCCACCACTGCCTTGTAAATACCAACAGACTCATAAAATTCACTCTGATAACGCTAGATAGTTGCACCGTATTCATGGACCACAGCAACATCAGCACCTAAAATTCTTATTATTTAAACCCAAACTTATGACTCTGGTGCCGTTACCCTATTTATCAGATATTTGAAATTTAAATTTTTGTATGAAGTTGGATAATTTAAATGGTAGTAAATTTGGGGTCGCGCTATTGGGACTTCCAGATAAGTTTCGGCTTTTGAAAACGATGCTGATTAAGGAATGCAGTTGCGTCCGTGTATAGTGAATTTGTGGTAATAACATATTAGCTTCAATTCCCCTTCCTGTACGGTGTGGTATTTAACTCTTTATAACAAAACTTCGCTTATATAAGGAAGTTTTTGTTTGACACCTTCGACTTCAATATAAGCAAGCGCAATGGGGTTATTTCCGAAATTTTAAAGTGTTTCTTTTCAGAAAGAACATGTTTAAAAACATAGGATTTGACAGTTTTTTTTTTTTAAATGACAAAGATTAATATTTTTTAACAATTATTTTAATCAGTACGCATATTCAATTTCCATTTTTGTGCTTCTGCGCATGACATCACAAGTGATTAAATGCCATTCACTAATGCCAAAGCGCAGAGCGCAATGTTTCATTTGCTTCTTTGTTATAATCTGGAAGCAAGGTAGATAGCAAACGTAAGCATTCAGCGCGCCAGTGGAGTAGCGTGCCCTTGTGACGTCATAAAGACCATGCCTTATTTTAAAAATTGAACCTTTTAAAAAATTAATTAAAGATGAAGCGTTTTGAAAATACAAATTATTCCTCTTTCCATTTTTTTTTTTTTTTTTTTTTTTTTTTTTTTTTTTTTGCTCCTTCTATCATGAAATTTATAAATTAAACGCCGGCATTCTAGAATTCTTCTGCATTGGAAACATACGTTTAAATACGAGGGCTGTTAAATAAGTAATAAGGCTAAATTTATTAAAAACTAGCCGCCTGCGGCGACCAGCTGGTTCGCCTTCTTATGCCATTTGCCTTTCTGTGCAAACAGCGACAGCCACCTACGGCGGCTGTTTGGCTAACTTGTCATTTACCTTTTTACTTCAAGTTTGCCGCCTTCGGCTGCTGTTTAAATAAATTTGGCAGCAGTATTAATCAATCCATCTTTATCTTTTTTTTGTGCCATTCATGCCATTCACATTTTAACGCCAAGATTGCCGCTTTCGGCGGCAATCTACCTTTACGATCTATCTCTAAATTTTCTTATCCATCTCTATTTATTAACTTCCCCGCCCATTTCCTAATAAAAACAAAGATCACTCAAAAAAACCGCTTTTTTTATTTTTTTAAGTAGAGCAAAAAAAAAGAAAAAGGCTTAAATCCCCCCCCCCCCCGTAGTATGCAAAAAGTAGCGTTTGAGAAACATAAAAAAAATCTCGTTGTTTTTATTGATTTAAATGCGCACAACTATGAAATGTAACGTAATGTATATACAACAAAAGGTCCAGCTGGGGGGGGGGGGGGAGAATGGAAAAAGAAACTAATGTAATCTATACATATAATAAAATAAGATGTTTGTGTGTGTGTGTGTGTGTGGCGCGCTTCCCGGGAAAACGGTAAGGCCTAGAAAGATGAAATTTGGTATACAGGTGCAGTTTTTACTGAAGATGTGCACCTTGGGCTCGGATTTTTGATATTTTAATTGAAAAAAAAGTTATTTAATGTTTTATGTGTTTTTTTTGCACTTTTTACCTCACAGACCCCGAACCAAACGCACCACACAAATAATTTTTGCACTATAGTGTAGGAAATTTAATTTTAAATATGATGAATGAAAAAATTTTGAAAATTGAGCAATTTTTGTATTTTTTATGAATTTTTGAAAAAACCTTTAATTTGCGCTTTTTCCTGGTTTTATTTTTTTCTAATATCATCCTGCGAGAAGTATCAAAGCCTCATTTCTGAAACTTAAGTTGGTAATAGTAAAAACATTTCGCCCTCTTCAGAAGAAAAAAGTTCTCAAAAATACGCAATAGTTTTTTTTATATAGTTTTTTTAATGCTGAACACATTATGTCTTTCCACGCATCGGTCGAAGAAAGCGTTCTTCAATCTTTTATGCCTCTGATGTCACTACTTGGATTTGAATTCGATATTTACGTTGGAATCTTAACCGCAAACGATGTTAATCTTTTTTTTTTTTTTTTTTACTATATAGCTTACTTCTACATTTTATGACGTGTGACCACGTGTTTTTCCGGCAGCGCTTGCTTTTTTTTTCTTTCCTTTTTGTTGTTTTATTTAGGGATTGCATTTATTTCTTTTTCCTTCCCCCCCCCCCCCAACAAGCAGGGTGTTTTGCTGTATCTTAATTACGTTAGATTTCATAGTTGTGCGCATTTAATTCAATAAAAACAGCGACATTTTTTTTCTTTGTCAAACGCTACTTTTTGCACACTATGGGGAATTTTAGAGATAACTTTTTTTTGCTGTACTTAACTAAAAAAGCAGTTCTTTTTAGTGATCTTTGTTTTTGTTAGGAAATGGGTGGGAAGGTTAAAATAAATAGAGACGGATAAGAAAATTTAGAGGTAGATCGTAAAGATAGATAGCCTCCGAAGGCGGCAATCTTGGCGTAAAAATGTGAATGGCACAAAAAAATATAAGACTGGATTGATTAATACCGCAGCCAAATTTATTTAAACAGCCACCGAAGGCGGCGAACTTGAAGTAAAAAGGTAAATGACAAGTTAGTCAAACAGCTGCCGTAGGTGGCTGCTTGCATAGAAAGGCGAATGGCGTAAGAGGGCGAACCAGCTGGTTACCGCAGGCGACTATGATAAAATAAGATGTTTGTGTGCGTGGCGCGCTTCCCGGAAAAGCGGTAAGGTCTAGAAAATATTTTATTGAAATTAATAATGATATAGATATAGATTGGTTGATACCGCCACGAAATTTTTTCAAGCAAATGCCGAAGGCGGCGACATTGGCGTAAAAGGGTAAATGATAATATTGATATATAGAGAAAAACATTGATTATACCGTCGCTAAATTGTCTAAGCAGCCGCCGAAGGCGGCAACCTTGGCGTAAAAAGGCGGACCAGCTGGTCGCCGCAGGTGGCTAGTCCCTAAATAAAACAGAAAAGGAAAGAAAAAACCAAGCGCTACCGGAAAAAAACGTGGTCACACGTCATAAAATGTAGAAGTATGCTATACAGAAAAAAAAAATTAACATTGCTTGCGATTAAGATTCCATGGTAAATATCGAATCGAAATCCAAGTAGTGACGTCACAGACATAAAAGATTGAAGAAAGCTTTTTTCGACCGATGCGTGAAAAGACAGAATGTGTTCAGCATTAAAAAAAATGTTTAAAAAAAAAAACTATTGCGTATTTTTAAGAACTGTTTTTTTCTGAAGAGGGCAAAATGTTTTTACTATTACCAATTTAAATTTTAGAAATGAGGCTTTGATTCTTCTCGCAGGATGATATAAGAAAAAAATGAAACCCAGGAAAAATGCAAATTAAACGTTTTTTTCAAAAATTCAAAAAATATACAAAAATTGCTCAATCTTCAAAGTATTTTCATTCATCATATTCAAAATTAAATTTTCTACACTATAGTACAAAAAATATTTGTTTGGTGCAATTGATTTGGGGTCTGTGAGGTAAAAAGTGCAAAAAAAACACATAAAACATTAAATAACTTTTTTTCTAGTTGAAATATCAAAAATCGAAGCCCGAGGTGCACATCTTCAGCAAAAACTGTACCTGTATACCAAATTTCATCTTTCTAGGCCTTACCGTTTTCCCAGGAAGCGCGCCACACACACACACACACAAACATCTTATTTTATTATATGTATAGATACAGGACAGCTTTAATCGTCATAATTTGCATAGGTTTTTTTAGGAATAACTACTGCGGGACTAAATGCACTTATTAAAACGTTCTGTCCACTTCTTAAAAACTTGTGAACGTTAAGTTTGTGAGAGCTTAGTCAAAGCCGCCTCCGCAGAATTTAGACATGTTTTGTTGCTTGCAAAATGTTTGCCTCGTAATGTTTGTAATGTTACGGAAACATCCAGAAATCACTGTTATAAAATAATTCTGTGATTCCTCTTCATGATAATATCAGCAGTGTTAATCCTTGTTTCTCTGATGAACGTTGGCAGTTTTCCCTCACGTTCAATAACTTCCACATTTTGCCTGCCTTCCTTAAAACCTTTATGCCATCAAAAAGTACTGACTCGAAACATTGCTTCATCGTTGAAAACTTTACCTATCATATCAAAGATCTCCGATGCTGATTTTTTCTGACAAAAGCAAACTTGAATCGCATAACTTTGTTCTACCAACCAGGGGCGGCTCGTCACTATGGGCCGGGTGGGCTTGCCCCCCCCCCCCCCCCAGAAAAATTGTGCACCGAAAAATAAATTATTTATAAATAACGTTTTGTATCTCAGTTAAAAAAAACAACAGAAAACAAAGAATTGGGGGCGTGAAACAGATTTTAAATCTCTAAAACATTTTTCATATCGCTAATAAAATATTAGAAGTTTTCCATCTGTTAGCGTTCGCGCTTGCAAGCTTTGAGAATGATTCTTGGGGCATCGACTGGTTTGCCCCAGCCACACCTCCGCTCCTAACCAATCACGACGACTCTACCAGACAAACCAAAATCGCAAGACGCACCACCCCAATTAATCCTCCGTGGGCAAGAATTCTCTAGCCCATGGAAGGGCAACAGAAGGTGGGGGAAGGATTTTAAGCACGGTCACTTGTACGAAAAAACAGCTCGGAGGGCAGAAAAAAGAGATAAGAGCCCACGGGAATGAAAAAAGGGTTTCTTTTCCTCCGTTCATCTTTTGTCTTGAATCCGGAAAGGGATTTACAATTTTATGGATTTATCGCATCTAATGCAGATTTTTATTAATTTATTTTTCTGCTTGGAACTAATATGAGCGGAATTTCTGAATGGACAGTTTATTTTCGAGTAGCACAGATCGGTTTTAAGTGTGGTACTAATTAAAAGCTCTGAATTTGTCCGAAACTTTTACAAAAATCCTTCAATTCGGTGAGATCTATTCAATTTTCTGATTTGTTCTGATAATTGGCTAAAGTTAATAAGTACTAATCGTAAAATAGCCTCTATTAATTTATTTTCTATGTTAAAGTATTCTATCGCGGAACAAACTTGAATTATTTCTGTTAGACCCGGTACATCGCTTTCAGTCCTTAAAAGACACAGCGGCTACATTACCTCAAAAATGACTAAACTATTGAGTTTTGTTTATTTGAAAACTTCATATTGTTTCACAAATCATGGGAATTTCAACGCACTAGCTTAATTATTTTTAAAAAATATTGGCTTTAAGTCACTCACGCTAGGTGTGCGTTTTCTCGATGAACTTCTTTTTGAGCAATCACAAATTGCTTATTGTTTTCACTGGACCGTTGGATTACATCCGACGTTTGATTTTATTTTTCTATGCTTATAGGGTAGGTGTCCATGTGCTTCGGAATCAAATTATTTATAAACGACCCTTCTCGAAATCACACAATCCTTTTCACATGAAAGAAGTAACCAGCATACAACATCCAGCCCCTGACATTCATTTGAATTTTGAAGTCTTGAACTCAAATTACGGTTGCGATAAAAGCCATTAGTAGAAACAAGAAACCGAACGAGCATTAGGATCTTATCGCAATTTGCGATTGCGAAAAGCATAATTTAAATTCAAGCTCTCATAGTTCAATTTTTTTTTTTTTTTTTTTTTTTTTTGTGCGTTTCCATGTTATTGAAATAGTTAAGGTTTTTTTTATAGTGAAGATACAGCTTCAAAGTAATAAGTTTTGCTGTCAGTACAATATACTATTTAACAAAATTGTGCATTGGATAAGCACTTTATAAATTACTAAAATGTTGAGAGTTTTTTATATCCTTGTAAACAAAATTTACTATGGAACTTTTGTGATTTTTTACATAATTAACGACAGAACATTTTTAATAGGATAAGCAAGCAAATGCACAGCTTTTAAGAAATGATTATTATGATCATTTAGCAAAAACGATTTCTGAAATATGTGCAAAAACAAAAAAAAAAGGCCTTATAATTTTTTATAAAATTGAAATATTCTTAAGTGTTTTGAATTTTTTAATGGCATTAAAAAATTTATTGATTAATCAGTAAGCGCATGCAAAGATTTCAAAAAATTACACATTTTATTTAAATGCAAAAAAAAAAAAAAAAGAATTGAACTATGAATGTGATGTGGCCCTTAGGTATTGTAATGTGGTTTCACACAATAAAAAATCAAGGATTTTTATAATCAAGAAGAATAAATTGTCAATTAATGAAACTGTTTCTAGATAAAATATTGTTGCCGATTTCTTAATTTGATTTAAGGAAGCATGGCTAAATCGAAATTAATACTACTGCGCGATCAACTTGATTGTTGTTGGTATAAAGAGTGTAATAGCAGTTTGATTAATGCTGTGTGTTGTTTATTACTAGTTGCATGGGTTGGTTGTCTTTAAATTTATGTTGTTTACCTTGAAATTGAAAAAAAAAATATATATATTAATCAAGTGAATTATTTAGTAAAACACAAATTTCAAACCTTGACGCTTGAAGAGAAGTTATCTGTATAAATATTATTGTGAAAGCTTTACAGAGCAGGCCCACCCGTCAAATTAAGGCACGAGCCGCCACTGCTACCAACGCTTCCATTTTGATAACTGCTGGCTGCGTCTTGTAGGCGCCCGCCAACAGGCTTCAATTCAATCGCGTAATGCTCAGGAACATGAATCTGTACGCGCCAACTATCGGTAGCTTTTGTTAATACAGACAACAGACATTTTCCATGCTGCAGAAATTAACATTCCGATGAGTGGTTTCGCGGCAGTAAACTTAGTCTTATTTCTTGTAAGCGCCCGCCAACAGGCTTCAATTCCAACACGTGATACTCAGGAACATGAGTCTGTACACTCCAACTATCGATAGCTTTTGTTAATACATACAACAGACATTTTTTATGCCAAAGAAACGAACATTCCGATGAGTGGTTTCGCGGCAGTAAAATTAGTCTTAATACTTATTGAACAGCCTACGTAAATTTTATTTCTTTTTCAACTTATTACTAGGTGGAAACTTGGTGAGCATTCATTCCAAACAAGAATCAGATGTCTTACATGAATTTATAATTCATACAAAGCGTGAACTTCACATTGGACTTCATCGACAGTTGCAAGGAGGTAGGAATCAATCCTCATTTGCAACCGATTTCAGAGACAGGCGTTTATTTCTTTCAGCATTTTCAAATTTTCAACTAACGATTAAGATCTCACTGAAAGAAACCGCTTTATGCTTTATTTAATAGAAATAACTATTTTCAAACTTTAATTTTCGCTATCATACCTTAACTATGTAACCTTTTAAATTTTATTACTGAAACATAAGAATGTTTAAAACTTCGCTTGTGTGACATTACTTTTTCTAAAGGTAGAA
The DNA here is from genome assembly GCF_026930045.1 of Uloborus diversus. Taxonomy (NCBI): domain Eukaryota; kingdom Metazoa; phylum Arthropoda; class Arachnida; order Araneae; family Uloboridae; genus Uloborus; species Uloborus diversus. The sequence continues at coordinate 199,243,845 of NC_072732.1, read as the reverse complement.
TCCACGTTAATTCAACAAGGGCTGTAATATGATGGTCTCGGATTTTTTGAATTTAACATGTGTTAAAATTCATAAAAAAATTAAGAAATACTTTTTTTTTTTGCCCAAAAAAAATTCCTGGGCGAGATATAGGCCGCCAAAGACGGCGGTCTTGTCATGATTTCTCACTTGGGATTTTCTTCAAAATTTTTAAAGTAATTTATCTCAGGAACGGTAGAACATATTTTGTTATGGTTTGTTTTATTTAAAAGAATTTTTTTTCTTGTTTAAAAATATATGCAGCATTTTGAAATATGTGCTTTAGTTTTTTTTCCAGTCTTTTGAAAAAAAAAAGTTTAAAACAATGTTTTTGATATTTCTCAAATATGTCAATTTCAAAAATTTTTATTTATTTTTTTACAGTTTATTAGTACCACTGAGCACTACGTTCCCTAAAAAGGAGAGCTTCACTTTTTCGTTTAATAGATTTTACGGGCATTTGAAAAAATGAGGGTTTTTAAGGAACGTAAACGTTACGTAATTGCAGACCTGAATATTCAAAAAAAAAAAAATTGCAACAAGTGGCCAGAAAACACTCTTAATTCAGTCATATAGGGAAACTTTCATTTTGAGTCGCCATTTTATTCAGGATATGAAATTTAGTGAGAACAAGATGCATTGCGCGCGTAACGATTCTTACGGCGCTACGCTGAAAGGTTGCGTGGGGATATACAGCGAATGAGGCCGTGTTCTAGTTTTCATAAAAAATAAAACTCCTGGATAAAATAGAGACTCAAAATTTTCGCTATATAACTTAATAGTGTTTTCTGGCCACTTGCAGCGATTTTTTTTTTTTTTTTTTGAATTTTCAGGTCTCCAATTACGTAAAGAGTTCCTTAAAACCCTCATTTTTTTCAAATGCCTCTAAAATCTGTTAAACAAAAAAGTGGAAGCTTTTCTTTTCAGGGAACGTAGTGCTCAGTGGTACTAATAAACTGTAAAAAAAAAACTAAAGCACATTTTTCAAAATGTTGAATAAATTTTTAAACGAAAAAATATCCTTTTAAATGAAACAAACCGCAACGAAATATGTTCTACCGTTCCTGAAATAATGTACTTTAAAAATTTTGACGAAAATCCCAAGTGAGAAATCATGACAGGACCGCCATCTTTGGCGGCCTGTACCTTGGCCCAAGACTTTTTTTGGGCAAAAAAAAAAAAAAAAAAAACGTATTTTTTGAATTTGAACATATGTTAAATTCAATAAAATCCGAGACCATCATATTACAGTCTTTGTTGAATTGACATGGAATCTACCTAAAGTATTTTAAATGTGAAAGTAGTGAGCAGAATGGGAAATATTAATAATGTGGAAATTCCGTGTGTTCTCTTTTAAATTATACTGCCCATTAATACTGTACTTATTTATATAAAAATATTGCTTTTGCAAAAATTACGTGTTTATATTCGCGAAAAAGTTTAAAACCAGCTAAATCTCGGCATTCGCCGGCGAATGTCAGCAGCCGCTTAGCAAAGACGTCAGCGAAACACCGAGTAATTCAGATGAATCATAGGTGAATGTTTAAGTTCTCCACAGTAACGTATAGGGTCAGGTGGGGTAAAATGAGTAGTGGGGTAAAATGGGTAATCAAAATATTTGGTTTTAAAAACTATTTTAAATTAAATTTGCCTTTTTTTTTGAGTGGGATATTATACTTGGCTGTTCTGAATTATATTTCGCAAAATACATTTTATCAATAGATTATTTCTTAGTGAGAGATAACACTTTAAATTGAAGTAGATAAATTCAAGACGCCTGTCTACTTAAACTTCTATCTCTAGCTCCTGATTTTTGAGAAATTTTTATTACTGTGTCATAATATCTTTAGTTGGACATTTTTGTTGCTGCTTCAACTTACAGGGAAGAAAAAAAAATTTTCAATTTTTATCTCATATTTTGAAAATAGGGTAAAATGGGTATATGGTTAGGCTTATCATTCCAGCAAGTTGTTTTAAAAGATACAGCATATTTAACTTTAAATGAATATTAATTCATTAGTGGTTAATTTAAAATGATTGAAACATAAAAGTATGCAATGCCATGACTTTATAAAGTAAACTTCGCTCCATCATAATAAATAATAAGAACCCAGCAGTATACTTATTCTAGAGTTTGTGTGCACTTGCGCACAAAATAACAATTTCCTCAGAATATGCTGGGCCCAGCCTGTTGCTGGTCGTCACATTTGTATTTGGTTGCAATCAGATGCTACGAATTTCTCTAATGTACCTTTAAATTCTCAGAACACATCCTCGTTTCAATATGAAAAATATACGTCAGAAAGCACGATTTCGTCACCTTATAAAGATTTCAAAAGTGCAATATTGTCTGCAATTTTGATAAGAGCTTCAGATTTGACAGCTACCTGCATGAGTTATTTAAAACAACTTAAATGTATGCTGGCAAATACAGAAAGTATTGACAAAGATGTTTTCGAAAGGCTAAGAGTTGAAAGTGAAAAAAATAATGAATTAAATAACAAGAAAATAAAAAATAGTGGAAAAAGAAAGTTTCCATTCAGAAGAAGTATCTGGAATAGAAACTGCTAAAAACATGCTTATGAAGCAAAGTTTAACCACAGGTGCCTGGGTATAAATATTATACTTGGAGGAAACAAGCAAGAAAGAATTTATTGGCAAATATATGGCTGTTGAGGTAAATATGAAATGAAATAATTTTGTAAAAAATCAGAGAAGAAGGATTTTTTTTATTTTTCCTGATATAGACGACATGAATTTCATTGAAAAACATCAAATAATAAAAAAGTTAATGATCCAGAATTTAACAATAGAGGCCATTACTTTTTTAAAGAATGACAAGTATGGATATCATTTGATATATGGATATCATTGTATATGGATGCGCTGAAAAAAACCTTATTAATATTTTGTCAAATTTACTGTTTGCCCTATTTTTTTAAATTTAATAGTTAAACTTTGTCAACTGACTGAACAAATAGTATGCTTTTTTATCACTTCTTAGACTTTAATACCCATTTTACCCCACAGGCTACCCATTTTCACCTGCGTGGGGTAAAATGGGTATAAAAAACATATAGTCATAAACACTCCTCTCAATAATAAATTTTTATCAAATTATGTGTGAAAATCATTTAGTTCTACTCACAACATATGTAATCTATACATAAAACAAAACAAAAAATAGAAACAAAATATTTTGGCAAAAATATTAGAGTCAAAATCCAAAAGTAGGCTATTTTATACCCATTTTACCCCACCTGACCCTATAGTACATTATCACATCCCTAGAAAAACAATGTCACTTCTCTAAAAAGCGGTGACTTATGATCATGGAAAGCAAAATTTTTTTGTAAATAGCAAAAAGGTAATAAGTAGTTTCTTAAAATTAGCTATACATTTTTCGGCTCAGTTGTATTTAAAATAAGTCCAAAACAAATTATTAACTTTGTTTTCCAATGTCAAAACTGCATCAATATTCCTGAGCTTTCGTAGAAAAAAATCTTTTCAGTTGCGTTTTCTTCTGGGAGTGCGATATTCAATTCAAAACAGCATGATATATATTTGAATTGGACCACTCGCTTGAAGAGCGAAATGCTCAAACAGATTTTTTATGTATATATTCTTATATTACGTACGAAAATTTAATATACAGGGTGTTCCGTTTTAACCTGCAAAGACCATTATTTTCGCAACCGTTAGTCCTCGATGCATACTTTCAATTGTGAAGATGTTCAAAATCAGTTGCCGGGTTAAGATATTGAAAGTTTGCAGTGAAAATAAAAATGAGTCAAAAAATACGAAATCTAACTTTTATACTGACCCTAGATCCCGTAACCTATATTTAGGGAAATAATCTCCATTGAAAAATAATTCCAACACAAAAAGTTTGACATTAGTGCGACCAATATGTCCCGAGATACCAAACGCAGCGTTTTGTGACTTACACCACTTTACACTCGCTGTCGATAACACCTTTTGGGGGGAAATATAGCAGTTAACAAAGGTTAAAATTTTATGCGTGCTTAGAGTGTGGTTTTTCAAATTTTCGACGTTTTATAGCGCGTTTTAGCATATCATGGCATAACAGTTACTTTTATTTCGGAATAGCAATGAAAAATATAGATATATATTTTTTTTTACTTCGGCAACCTATCATTCCTCTGAAAGGGCGATAAGTTAATATCTCACCTTTGTATGGACACTTAAAACTTAAAATTCGAATATCTCCATGAGCTTTGGTCGCACAAAAGTCAAGCTTTTTGTTATAGTAATATTTTTGAATGGAGAGAATTTCCCTAAATATTAGTTGGGAGACCTAGGGTCCGTATGAAAAGTTGAAGTTTGGATTTTTTAACTCATTTTTATGCTTGCTTCCAACTTTCAATATCTTTGCTCAGCATCTGATTTTGAACATTGTTGCAATTGGAAGTATGCATCTAGGAATAATGGTTGCAAAAATAGAGGTCTTGCAGGTTAAAACGGAACACCCTGTATATAACTGCATGTTTCCTCATTAGGAAAAGATTTCGCTTGGTCTGACAAAAGTGAACTGGATTGGATAAACTGGGATTCGGGTGAGCCAAATCGAGACCACGAAAACTGTGCAGAAATCCTGACGTTCACCATGAAATGGAATGATGTCGTATGCGACCTCAAGAAAGGATACATTTGCTCTATCAGGAAAAGTGAGCACATTTGAAGTTACTTTTTACTCGTACCTCAATGGCACATGAAAATGCCGTACCAAAATAAGGGGCCATTCATTAATTACGTAAAGGTCCCGAAGGGGAGGGGGAGTTGGAAAAATCTCTACATACCTTTACTTGGGGGGGGGGGAGGTAAAACCTATTCTTACGTAATATTTTCCAAATCGATATTTTATATCAGAACTCGCGCGGTCAAGTGGTTTGGCAGGGATCATATTTTATTTGCGTCTGGAAGGTAAAAAACGTATTAGGAGGGGTCGTTTTTTTATTTCTATTACAAAGAATGAATAGTGTAAAATATGATAAAAGAATCGCACTTTGTATTGCATGTTTTGTTTTCTATTAGTATCGCATCATATACAAAAGAAAAAAAAATAATCGAAAAAACATTCAGTCTATATTTCAACTTCTTAGTAAATATTTCTTTACGCAAAAAGATTTTGTAAAGTAGTTGTGAATTTAATAACTATTCCAGTGATGTAAGATTCGTTATTTTATTATTTTTAAAAATGAAATTGAATCTTACGTAAGAATAGAGGGGAGGGGAGGGGTCGAAAAATCTTACGTACCCTTACATATTTGGGAGCAGGGGTTAAAAATTGCCAAAATCTTCCTTGTGTAAATTATAAATGGCCCCTAAAACAAGTCCGTTTCAATTTTCAAACTATTTGAAGAAGAGACGGGAAAGAGGATACAGTCATAGTGGGCCCCACCCGTAGTTTACGTACTGAACAGTATAATCTGACCACCGATGAGATGGAAAGGCAAACATCTGTATTACCTTATAGAAGAAATTAGTAAGTCGAAGTAGCAAGCAAGAATCATTTGCTTAGCAAAAGCTGAGGCTAAGACCCCAAGTCACGTGATTTAACAACGACGAATGGCTGACACGTTTCGCGTGAAATTGGTGAAATATACCTGTTTTCTTCCAATGATAAGCTTTGAAATCTATCACGTGACTTCTAATCCTTGTTTTACTAATGAAAGTCTTCACTCCTTCCGTTTTATCTCTTCTCAATGTGTATTACAGGCAGAAATGTACTGTCCACCTCTGGCAAGTTGAGCTCCGCTGCCCGACCGATTAAACGATTCCATTTATTAAAATAGGGTTGAGGAAAAACGGCTTAAGAACTTGCGGATTTAGTTTGCAGTGTTATTGCCCATTTGGCGAACAATATTACTATTCAGGTAAGAAGTAGCAAGCGGTACAGGATTTTCTCGCCGGTAAAAGGGTTGCAATGGTAGCCCAACTCTACGCCAAACAATTCTTTTTCTTACTGATTGCTCTCCCTTGAAAAAATTAACTTGCTCAAGGCCATAGCTCAACTTTTCAGAGGCGAACAGTACACATCTCTTTGTTTTCAGGGATGACAACTTTTGAAGATGTGTGTTTGCCTCGAAATTAAACAGAGTCACATTGAAATTAACGAAGCATCGAATTTTTATTTTCACCCTTCATTCAGATTTGTCTTAATTTGACTTTTGCCTAATCTACATCAACCACTGGCAGATATGGATCGGGATGTCCACTAGCAGGACAAAATGTCAGTTAGAAGATGGCTGCGTTGGCGGGAAAAAGGTCCGCCAATGAAGCAAGAGGTGTGATGAATTTTTTGATTTGGGAGGCATTGGATCATCCTGTTTACGTTCCAGACCTTTCACTGTGGTTTCATCTCTTTGGATCACAAAATAAATAAATAATTAAAATAAGATGAAAAAACTTTGTGAGGGCAACAGTTTAGAACCGATGCTGTGGTTCAGCAAGTCATCTTGATGTGGTGTCACATTCTTGACTATGCTTATGTTAATGTCGGACGTCCAAGAATTTCTTTTAAAGTCCAAAGAGATGGAAGTCACTTGATGAGAGGTCGGGACTGTAAAGCGGGTGGTCAACTACCTCCCAGTGTAAAAACCTTATAACACTTCTTGTTTCATTGACGGGACATGTTTCCGTCAACACAACTATCTTCTGACTGTCCTGTTAGTGGACATTCAGCTCCATCCACCGGTACCGTTTGAAAACTCTGATCATCTTCATTATCTTCAGCGTATTTTTTATTCATACTGAGAATCTGCGCACCCATCTGAGCTCTTGTTGTCTTACCTTTTGAAACCCCTACGTATTTTAATACTGAATACGGTTCAATCAGTTCCAGAATGTTTACATCAGATAGAAATACAGTGAAAACCTTTTACAATGAATACCATAACAACGAATTACGAAATTCCCGTCCCTTGAATTCCCCTCCCCGTCCCTTGAAAGCAGCGGGATTTCACTGTAATTCTTAAACGTTAATTCGGTATCCAGACAAATTTTTGAAGTAATCCTCAAGTCGGAAATACATGTGGTGGTCAGTAAAAAAACGTATTGTTTATACTCTGTTAAAAATTCTGGAAGCTTTTATGGTAAATATTATTGTAAAATGGAGTGTTTATTACAGTACAAAAAAAATATACAGTGAATTGTACCGAAAAGAATCAACGATTGCAGCGCCAATTGATACACCACGTGACTTACACTGCGAAGCACATCACACCGTACTCGCGCGAAGCATTCCAACTGGTATGGTGGTCAGCAAAGCCGCGTGTCAATACGAAGATCCCGAGAGCGAACCTGCTACTCGCATGTTGCTTTTTTCAACTCTCGTTTATTCTACTGTAAAATTCTACAGTAAATAGGATTTTACGATAAACGTTACTTGCAACATGGATGCCTTTAACTTTTACCGTAAAACTTCTGGATTTTTTAACAGTGTATATTGTTATAACGGTATTGCTGTTAAAAGTGACCTGTGCAGGAGAAGTAACGTTTAATAGCCGTTTTAAAATAGTTGGCGAAACATTGATAACAATTTTGAAACGCATATGAAACGAAGTGCGCTCGCTATCTGGGGGTTACTGTATGTTAGGAACATAATGAAGTAATTCTGTAACGATATACTTAAGTGCATATTTTAATTTTATTCATATTTATTTTCAAGCCGTCTTAACAATATTGTAACGGATCCGGTGCGACTTCCAACTTTCCTGAAAGGACGACACAGTTCTTGAGAAAAACGCAGGAAATTTATTTACACTATGTACAGGAAAGATCGTTAACAACTGCTAAATTAATCATCAGCAATTAAGCAAATATCACTCAACACGTAAACTCAACGGTTACACACGTATTTACTTCCAAATACGAAACACAACACAGCGAATTGCCTCGCAATAAACAGAGCTAATACACTCTCAGTCCAAATTCTCAATCGAAACTGACTTTTTGTCATGCGTAACGGCTTTTTATTGGCATCGAAAGAGAACTCTCAAATATTTCACAAGATTCCCGAAAATCGTAGACTGTTATTTTATTTCTTTCATTCACAAATTTTATCATTCAGAAATGAGGGGCCCGTATACCGAATGTACGGGGGCTGTACATTCATTACAAGAAACTATTTACAGGTTACGTTACTACAATAATTTGAGATGACAGATAATTTAATAAACACCAAATTTAGCTAGATTACGACAAATTAATCACAAAAATAACTAATATTTACAGAATTTGTAACAATATAATTAAAAAAATAGGATTTTCTTCTTTTTTTTCCCCTTAGTTGCTCCTAAATTGATAACGATTACAAACCTAACAGTGGAAAAGTTATCTCAAGGACGATGTTCAGGTGAGTTGTTCCATGTTAAACTTCTCGAAGTTAAATTTCAAATAGAGCAGTTAGAAGCAAAGTGATGTAAGGCCGAAATTAAAAGGGGCCGAAGTTAAAATTTGGAGACAACCAGTACAAATGGTAGGTGAACCACTCCTCTGTCTTGGGGCACGAAAAAATACTAGTAGCCTTAATAGGTATTGCTAGACAGCGTGATTTAGAAAATCTTTCAATGAAAGCCTACATTGGACAGGAACTTCAAACGCGTTTTACTAAAAACTTGAAAATGTCCACTTACATCCCTTTGCTTCTTACTGCTTCAAATGCTAATGAATTCAACATGCCTACTTTTTACTTCCTTTTACAAAAAAGGAAGTAGTGTATTTGCAAAAAAAGATTCACCAAAAAATCGCTCTTAATTTCCAATTTGCTAACCCCCAAATGAATGTTGAGTTTTTTTTAACCCGACCACAAGTGGATATGTGCCTAGGAACGTATAGACACCCGAAATATCCATTTTGATGATCCCCGAGTTAATTACAACGAGTTTTCTCGTGACGACTCTATGTACGTATGTTTGTGTGTATGTATGTCGCATAACTCAAGAACGGACTGTCCTAAAAAGTTGAAATTTGGTACGTAGACTCCTAGTGGGGTCTAGTTGTGCACTTTCCTTTTTGGTTGCATTCGGATGCTCCAAAGGGGGTCTTTTGACCCTTTTTGGGGTGAAATCATTATTAATTTCGATGTAAACTCAAGTGGTGTTATAATTTGGTGGACACTTTGCGATATATCACCAGTCTTTTTGGTCACCAAGTTTTGTTGCCAACTTGGCGACAAATTTGGCAGATTTTTTTTTTTTAAATCTGGTTTCAATTTGGCCACTGTTGGTGATATTTAGAGAGTAAACTATTGAATCATTTTAAAATTTCATCATTGAATCATTTTTAAATAATAAGAAAATGACATTATATTTGAGTAAAAGGAAGTCATGTGATGCACACATCAGCTCGTTTCTTTTTAGATGCTCTGTGGATATTATATTCCTTTTTTTCCCAATATTTCGTTTTATCTTGAATTCAATCTAAAATGTTTTATAAACACTAAAAAAGGGAGTGTAGTATGCTCGTGGTTTAAGGTGGTGAGAGTAGGGTTTTGCCGATTCAAAAAAAAAGTGATTTTTTTTCCCTTTTTTGTTTTGTCTTGTAGTTAAACATTTCAAAAAAAAAATATATTCCCAAAATTTCCAGTTGTTTCGTGCAAAATTCTCTAAGTTGTCAAGTATTCAATTTCCGCTCCTTCAAACTGTAGCTCCGACATCCAGCTCATCAGCAGTTCTGACAGCTGCAGACTCTCAGAATGTCAGTGCTGCTTGCTTGGGGCTAGTTAAATGTACTATAAATAAATAACGGAAAAAAAGAAGAGGCTAAGGAGATCGAAGCTGTTACAGGGACTGTACTCTATGGAACTGGAATTGATGCTATTTAGCTTCTAAAACTTTGAACGCGTTTTTCTCAGAGCCACTTTTTCAAAGCCTGGGTTCTCTCCCATTTTAAAACCAATGGACCGATCCATTCCAAATTTAGTACACACATTCTGCATATAAAAAACCTCCTCCCCCCTACTTTGAGTTTGAGTTTATTTTGTTTTTGTTTTTTTAATAGTTTTTTTACAAACAAAATAGCGTAATTATTCGTGAAAAACAGCACTTTCAACTTCAAATGGTCGCCAAATGTTTTAAAGTCGAAAAAAAAAAGAGAGAGAGAGAGAACTTAGAAGGGGCAGGTAGGGATGGGGGAGGATTCATTAATACTTTGACTAAATTCAAGCAGAATTTGATTTCAGATAAATGTCAGCTGAGAAACAGTTAACACCGCAAATCATCTTTCTCCAAAGGTGCTCTGGGAAAAATTCTGTCACAGGCTTAGGTGAGGATATTTTTTGACCAAAAATGAGTCGAATATTCTTAAAATCATACATAATAAGCACAAAAGGTTTCAATAAATTTTATCAAACTCTTTTCTAAAAAATATTCGTAAAAAAAGTGAATTTTTTGACGCTGACCCCCCCCCCTCCCCCTTAATTTGCCACAAGTGAATTACAGGCATGTTATTTATTTATTTATTTATTTTCAGATTGCATTTCTTCTGGTACTTTTACTGCTGTTCTTGTCTGCATCTTTTTAATCCTAGTAGTTCTTGGAGCTCTGTTGGCATACTATTTCAAACCTTGGATAAGAAAGGACTACAGAAATAATTCTATTGGTTCCATAAACATTCTTTCGGACGGTCGAATTCAAAGCTACAGACCAGGAAATTCTTCTGCGAAAGAACGCAACGATATTCCAGAGCAGTATGAAGTCACATAAAATCTATTTCTTCATTTGAGCAACGGAAATAAAGACTGGTTTTAAGAATTGAATTGGATTTATTTTGGTTAAAAGACATTTTTAAAATTTTGTTTCAGTTCCTGCACATGCATTTTATTACTGATTTTAATTTTCTGTTACTTCTTTATAGAAAAGGTAGTAGGAAAAGTGTCTATGTTACAAAAATTCTTTTACAAAAAGTATCTGCAATGAAAACCGATGAGTAATATCAATTCGAAACGATGTGTTCTTCACATGACTTCCTTTTACACCAATTAAATGTTATTTCCCCATTATTGGCAATTTTAATGTCATTCAGTTGTTAACTCTCTAAATATCACCAACAATTCCCAAATTGAAACCAGATATAGAAAGAAAAAAAATCGTCCAATTTGTCACCAAGTTGGCGATTAAACTTGGCGACCAAAAGACTGGTGATATATCGCGTACTAACAGACATCACGAGAAAACTCGTTGTAATTAACTAGGGAATCGTCAAAATGGATATTTCGGGCGTCTATATGTTCTTAGGTGTGTATGCACGTGTGGTCGGGTCGGGGAAAAAAAAAAAAACTCAACATTCATTTGGAGGTGAGCAAAATGGAAATTAAGGTCGATTTTTGATGGCAAATTTTTTCGCGAATATAATACTTACTTTTTTGTAAAAGGAAGTAAAAAGAAAATTTGTGTTTTTAAAAACTGCCTGCATTTCATTCTTTCCTTCCAGTTGCAATTACCGAATTAATTTTCTCTTTTTTTTTTTTTTTTGGTTACAACAATTATATTTTTATTTGATGAAAATGTTAATTTTTAATAAAAAGTTTTTTGATAATAATATATTTATGTGTAAATTATAAATCAAGACTTGGAAAGATTTCAGGTCACCGGTGGCAAGTAAAAGAAATTTATAAGTAGTCTCACCTTTTTTTTTCTGGTCCCCACTTTTTTTCTATATTAAACTGCCTACTGGACAACAAATGATGTTTTACACAATGAAAGTGGTTAAACTGGTTGGAAGGTTATTTTCAGTTAATTTTAGAGATAAATTATCATTATTATTTACCACTAGCGATACCCGCACAGCTTTGCTCGCAGTAGAAAATTAAAAAGCCGTTTGGTTCGCCTGTATATTTACAAACAATGAATGATAAATTTCTCGCCCACGTTACGATTCCACGTTATGATAATTTGGAAATTCACTCATCCACGGAATGATAATAAGAAC